>NC_086180.1:20299709-20600498 GCF_023053635.1 Elgaria multicarinata webbii | reverse complement strand
CTCTCAGCCATACAGCTCACTGAGTGATGCTGAACCACTCATTCCCTTTCAGGATTGTTGTTCTCTGTCATAACAGCTTTCTATGGAGAGCAAGTGTAGTGAAGTGTTGGAGTGGGACTTGGGAGATCCAGGTACTACTTCACACTCAGCCAAGAAGCTGACTGACTAACTTTGGGTAAGTAATTGACAGCCTGAGCTACCTGTTGATTTGATAATAAAATTGGGGAAGGGGGACAGGGGGGAGAGAGAGAGAGAGAGGCCCTTTCTACTGGCATGGCTAGACTAATGTTTATCCTGGGGATCACCCCAGTATCATCCATGTGCATCCACATGATCCATTGGGGATCCCGGGGGCAGGGAGGGACGATCCCTCCCTTTCCCCAGGATAACAGGCACCACATTTATCCTGACTTTTCCCACGGTCTGGGGATGATTCCGAGACCACGGGAGGTGTGGGCCGCCATCCCGGTTTTGTCCCGGCTCCTCACGAATAACCACGAGGAGCTGGGAACTGAGCTCCTCTGGAGCTCCATGCCCATCGGGTGTGGGAGCAGGAGGTGTGGTTTTTTTTTTTAAAAAAGCATGCCTTTTTTGCTAGAGTGTTCCTGCGCTCACTTTCAATAAAAATAATGGCGGGCGCAACGTCCTCTCCCTCCCTGGACATCATGCACTGCGTGTAGACTGAGGGGAAGGATCTTGCGATCATCACGAGATCCTCCCCCTCCCCCCCGGTCTAGACATGCCTTACGCCTAAGGAATATCCCAGAAAATGGAGGGATCATCTCTGCCTGCTACCGGGATCCCCTGTGTGTCATTTGGATGCACAGGGATGATACGAGGGGAAAAGGCAGGTGGAGAGAGAGAGAGAGAGAGAGAGAGAGAGAGAGAGAGAGAGAGAGAGAGAGAGAGAGAGTAATTTCTATGCCACCTTCAGGACTAGGGGAGGAGGCTGAAATAATAAATAAATAAATAAATAAATACACACACAAAGAAATTACTGCCCTCCTGTTGTTCTAAAGATAAAAAAAACCTGTGGGCAATTCTTGAACACTTTCTAATAATAAGGTTGGAGCCATCCGGAAATAAAAGAGACACGCCATGCCTCTCTGTCATATCCATCTGCACGCAGCGAGCTTATGATTTCCTGAGTGTGACAGAAAGACAAACGCACTTTCAAAGTAAAGCCAGGTCATATTTATCTAAATCTGCATGGAGACCTGTCAGTAAAATCATGCATATCTCCTGAAGCTAGCAGTCTACCAGTGACACCTTAACAGAAGACAAGCATATGCAATGCATTATGATTAAAAGGAGTGTTAGTCACATTGTAACATCTCCAGAGACTCTTAAGGACAGAGTTTTATTGCCGCCGCAATCAACTCCTGCCATATTATTTCTATGCAAATATGTCTATGGGAATCAGCATCAGACCAGAAACCTCTTCCTGCAGCGATGGCGTGACAATCATTTATCTGCATCCGGCACCGAGAGGTGCAAAATGCCGCCGCTTTGTGATAGAGACTTAAACTAATATGCAGAATCACCTCCACAAGTGCAAAGGAATATTAAAGATTCTATCTTGCTGACAGCTTTTCATCAAGGCTTCAGAGAGTGCGAGGAATTGGAGGGTAATCCACATTGTGTATCATTGGATACTGTCATTTTCACACTCTACAGCCGCCTTGCAGAGTTGACTTGAAGAGTAATTACTGCTGAGATAAGCCCTTTTCTAGAATACGTGCAATTAATTCTCCGTGTAAAAAGGGGGAAAGGAATCTGACACTTTAATAATGTTTAAGTACACCTAATCTATTTCTTTTCTACTCAGATGTTTCCTAAATATGAGGAAGGAAGATTTTGAAGTACTTACAGCTGTCTCTTTTTATGTAAATCATCCACAGACCTGTAATATTCTCTCATAAAATAGCCAACGTGAAATAAGATCAAAAATTATAATAGAATGCAGAACAAGGAGGGAATTATCATAAAGATGAACACACAATATGACTTCCTTGCATATGACTATTACTCTTATCAGAGATTATCATGCATTAAAGATTCAAGAGCATGAAATTTAATTCAATTTAGAAAAATGTATTTTGAGCTGAATTCAAATGACTTCTCCGTTTCTATCTACCTTGCTATAAAGGACATGTACTTGCATATATTCCCTATTTATTTATTTATTTTAAAAAAACTTCATTTTTCTTTTCTTAAAAATCTGTGTTTTAAGAAACAACAATTAAAATGCTTCAGGGAAATAGAGGCATAGCTAATATAAATGACTAGTAGTATTTTGTCAGCATTGACTGAGAATTTGGCTCAAAGCCCACACATAAATCATTTTGGAAAACTCCAAATTAATCTTATGATACAATATATTATGCCTTTGATGGTGACCAGCTGTGTGGATCTCCTATACAAAATATCTCAAATGACAATAGTGCATAGACTAACTGATACTGCTTTAAACTAAATTGTATGTTCAAACCTATTGTAGGAATGAAAAGAGGGATCATTAGATGTACTCCCAAGAGAAAGTCATGCAGCATTTCTAATACCTGTGATTTCAGATAAATTGCCAAGTTAAAAGATGTTAATGCCTGCCATCTATTTAATCACTCAAGATTAAACCCAGCACGACCAAATCTACTGCATATGTTCCAACAGCTTGTCCTGCTTCTCATAAGAAGCAGCTGTATTGGATGCATATTCTCTGTGGACCAGGTTTCAAATGGAAAGGTCTCATTCCCCTCCTGTCAGGGTGAGGGGCCTCATTTTGATGGTCTGCAAAAGGCTATGGATTGTGTCCAATTGGATTCCAGCAGCGTCTGATGCATTTAAATGGTTCAGCCAATATAGCATGATAGCAATTGAAACACTGTGTATTAGAAGCCGATTTTCTAAGAAAGTGACCTTCCCAATACATTCCCCACTGCTATGATGGTTCCTGTAGTAACCATGAAATGTTCAGAAACTAACTGTTTGCAGTATAATTGCCACCCACCCCCTCATATTTTTATTCTGTGATATATAGCAATAGTCTTGGGGTGGGAACGCTTTTAGCAGCACTAATGAAGTAGCATAGGGCCTGTTCAGATACATGCTAAGCCATGGATAGGCTGCTGCTAACTCTTCTGCAGCACACGGTTAATGAATGTGTTTAAACTGTGCTGATACAGCCACCATGGTTAGGAATAGTTTACATGACACACTAAGCCATAATGTTTAGCACAAAATGCTTAACCACTGTAGCTTAGTGTGATGTCTGAAGAGGGTCATAGAGACTAAGGGGGTCACTTGTGTTGCCTGGAATACCTGCCCTAGGTGATGCTGGGGTGCAACTCAGATCATGTACCCTGGTGCCTTCAGCATCTTCACACAAGGGATAAAGAGGCACAAACCCCACAATGAGGGGCTGTGGGTGTCAGAAACAAGCCCTTTCTTCCTAGTGTGAGGGACTGGGTTTCACAGTCTCAGTTGGACTTGGAGGGTGAAGATGAATAATACACCTGGAAGTGGGGGAGGAAATTCTCCAAGGTTCTTCAGGAGTTCAGGAGGAATCTTCACAGGAGCTTTTTGGACAGGATGCCCAGGCTCAGAGATCACCCTCCTCCTCCCCCCTGGGAACTCAGTCTCTGTTGGAGGAAGAGAACATTGGAGCTGACAGACCCCAAAGTCTGCCATAGGGTCAAGTGGGCAGAGTTGAGAGGACATGGGAGGCAGTCCACCCTGAGAGACGTGTTCATTAAAAGTCTATTGAGCACTGTGGGGAAACTGTCCTTTATGTTGATAGGCAACTGTCTTGCTTTGTTAGGCTAATTAAGCTTAAAGGATAGCTCCTAGCTTTCACACTCTCCTCAGCTGTGAAGAGACTTCTAATTACTGAATAAAGCTTTGTGGATTATATGACAGACCTCTTTATTGCCTCTCATGTCAGTGGGAGGGCTTGGAATCATGACAGTAGGTCAACAGCTGAGCACAAGCTTTGCATACAGAAGGTCCCAGGTTCAATCCCTGGCATCTCCAGGTGAAAGGATCAGGTAGCAGTTGACAGGAAAGTCCCCTCTTTTCCTGACACCCTGGACAGATACCAGCAGGGAGAGTGGACAATATTGAGCTAGCTGGATGATCAGTCCTGGATTTATACAGCTTATATTATGAATGCCACTGTGATTGTTTGTGGCTGCAGCTAAAGCCTAGCTGGGAACCAAAATGTTGAGGAGTAATCTTTATGAACTGAACTTCTGTATGACAGCCATATTGGTTTTGGCATGTAAATATGGATTCCCTGAATCTTATTACCTTACTTTGCAACTACATCCTCACGCTAACATGCCAAAGTGTATCTACCTTGGGATACTATGGATTTTATTTAAAAGTCATCGATGAGAGCTACAGTAAATCTTCTTTCATTGATCATATTAGGAAAATCCTTTAACAATAAACCATAAGCAGTCCACTATGCAGAACCATGTTTTTTATGAGAGGGGGAGGGTGTTGCTCAAAAGGAATACAATTCAATGACCATATCAGAGCACCACTGACTTCCAGGTTTTTCTAGACCAAATTCAAAGTGCTTATTTTGATTTTTAAAGTTGTAAATGTTCTGGTTCCAGGTATTTGAGATGATCTCCTCCCCCTTCTCACAAACGGATCTCCCCACCTACCCATAAAGCGTGTCTACATGCAGTTTCCACCACCTACAGAGGCTAAACTGAAGGCAACCCTACACATTAGTTTAAAGATGGGTGGTTTCTATTCACCACTCTGCTGCTAAGATCATCTTCTTGGCTCATTCCTCTGATCATGTTACTCCACTTCTGAAATCTCTTCACTGACTTCCAATTCACCTCAGAATCCAATATAAGCTTCTCCTGTTGACTTTCAAAGCTTGTCACAGTCTAGCTCCTTCCTATCTTTCTTCTCTCATGTCACATTATTGCCCTGCTTGTGCTTTTCACTCATCGAATGCCATGTTTCTTACCCGCCCAAGGGTCTCTACTTCTCTTGCTTGGCTTCATCCATTTTCTCTCGCTGCCCCTTATGCCTGGAATTCTCTTCCAGAGCATTTGCGGATCACGAGTTCAATTACTGTTTTTAAAGCTCAATTGGAAACTTTTCTTTTTTCCTCAGCTTTTAGAACTTGACTTTGTTCTTCTTCTTATTATTATTATTATTTATTTATATAGCACCATCAATGTACATGGTGCTGTACAGAGTAAAACAGTAAATAGCAAGACCCTGCCGCATAGGCTTACATTCTAATAAAATCATAATAAAACAATAAGGAGGGGAAGAGAATGCAAACAGGCACAGGGTAGGGTAAACAGGCACACACTGTTAGTTTTATTGTCTCCTGTGCCTATTTGTTGCATTCTCTTATTTATTTATTTATTACATTTTTATACCGTCCAATAGCCGCTCTCTGGGCGGTTCACAAAAATTAAAACCATGATAGTTGAATGAGCTCCCCAGAGAGGTCCGCCTGGCGCCTACACTGTACTGCTTTCGTCGCCAGCTGAAGACCTTTTTATTCTCTCAATATTTTAACACTTAATTTTAACTAAAATTTAAATCTTACTGTTTTAACTCTGTATTTTAATCTTATATCAATTTTGCTGTGTGGTTTTATCCTGGTTGTGCTTTTTATACTGTATTTTGTCATTGTGCTTTTAACCTGTTGGTTGTTTTATTGTGGTTTTAATTTTTGTGAACCGCCCAGGGAGCTTCGGCTATTGGGCGGTATAAAAATGTAATAAATAAATAAATAAATAAATAATAAAACAACCAACAGGTTCAAAGCACAATTGCAAAATACAATATAAAAAGCACAACCACGATAAAACCACTTAACAAAATTGATATAAGATTAAAATACAGAATTAGAACAGTAAAATTGAAATTGAAATTAAAATTAAGTGTTAAAATACTGAGAGAATAAAAAGGTCTTCCACTGGCGATGAAAGGAGTACAGTGTAGGCGCCAGGCGGATTCTCTTCTCTTCCCTTTCTTATTGTTTTATTATGATTTTATTAGAATGTAAGCCCATGTGGCAAGGTGTTGCTGTTTTATTCTTTTACTATGTACAGCACCATGTACATTGATGGTGCTTTATAAATAAATAAATAAATTATTATTATTATTATTATTATTATTATTATTATTATTATTACCAGCTAATTATTTATTTCTTACTCACTTTAAAGGAACTGCAGGTGGGGGAGACCGAGATTGAGTCCTTAGCATGGGGAGTAGGGTGGTTTTGATCCTTTGTCCTCACTGTGGTCTCAATCCAGATCAGCTAGAGCTGATGGAAGTTGTAGGTCAAAACAACTGAAGGGCCACAAGTCACTTACCCCTGCTTTATTTGATAATGTTTTAGCTGAAAACCAGGTTAGAAATAATAAACAAGCTCCACAAAAATAAGTAGTCTTTGCCTTACATGAAACTTGGACACTGTGCTCTTATCCCGCGTACAAACGCTAGCATCAAGGAAGCTACAGCTCACTGTAACAATGGAGTATAATTCCGCAGTGCCAAAGTTTTCAACCACTTTCTAATATATGCTTCAGACATGACTGATGTTGTTTCACCAATGCACAAAAGCTTGATGCTCCCCGTATTCCATTTTGTCACTTAATTTTATATGCTAATTACATAATACATCATTCCTTAATGTAACCACATCTGAAAACAGAACACAGATAACCAGTATTTATTGCAGTGGCTTTGAAGAAGGTCTCTTTTAATTCTTGAAAACAACTTAACTTTCCCCATGCAATCCAATTTATATTTTTGAAACAACAAAATATTTGCATGAAAACAAAATGCCGATGCCCTGTAGAGTGAAACTAAACAGCCAATTAAGTTGGTTCTCTGTCACAAATTTGAGGCAACAACAATGGTTTGGAACCAAAGATTTGCCATGCCAGCAGAAGTCACTTCTGTTTTGGCTGTCCAAATGCTTTGCCACGTTCCCCCTGCCCCAGCCATAGTCTCACACTGATCATGCCAGGGAATTCCCAAACAGCTGCTGCTTTTTAGGGGGAACAGAGGGGGAATGCAGCTGGGTTTTTTTTTGAGGGGGGGAAAACTTACTTATTAGGGCTGACCAAGGGGGCAATTCACTGGCAGGAAACCACTGGATGTCATGGTGTAGTGACAGAGGGCAGAAGGGCCTTCCCTCTACTACTACACTGGTCATACCACTCCAGGGAGGACCCTTCAGAACCCTTGACACATCCTTCAGACCCAAGGCCTCAGCCTTCCCCTCAAGCTCAGCTTCCAAGAATGGCTCCCCCAATGTCTCTCAGGTCCTTCAGTCATGTCATACCTTAAGGCTACATAAATGAGCATGGGCCCTTTAAGGCTTCAGGCAGTGGCAGGTGGAGCTTCTCAGAGAACTGAGCTGACCAGCATACTTAATCCCTCAATTGCTACTAATCCCTTGCTGGAACAATAGCTCCTTTCATGGTAAACTTTAGAGTGTCATCAGATTGGGGGTGGGAAATCACGGTTCCCTACTGTCACTTCTCCGCCCCTGCTCCTGTCCCACATTACTTCCTCTTTCTTCCTGGAGAAAAAAGAGGAAGTAAACAGAGACCGTATGGCCCAATCAGGGGGCATTTTTATCACACACATTCCATTTCCTCCCCCCAAAAAAGTTGGATTAGAAGGGCCTGAAAAAGGAAAGAAGGAGCAGGAGGTGGGCGGGAGGTGGACAGCATCATCTAAAGGACATGCAAAAAAAAAAAAATTCTCGTCTGATGAATCCCTTAGTTTAGCAGCTCCTGCATAGCGCTGTCCAAGGTGCTATTACTCTCCGCTTTGCTCTTTCCTGTTTACTTGGCATAAGTGCTGACTGGCTGCTTCCCTTGAATCCAATGCAAGCCAGGACAGTTACCATTAAACAAAATCCAATTAAAAGTCAGGGAGAACAGTTACCCTCTTAAAAGCAGCTACAGATGGGGCCTGGCATTTGTCTCTTGGGAGGGAATTCCACAGGGTACGAATTGAGAAGGCCCTGCCTCTAGTGCCCCTGCAGATCTTGATGTCAAGCCAACAAGCAGAGCCTCCCTGGTTGACGGTGACCATATTATTAGCATCAAGAAACCTCTGTTTTACAATATGGCGCCACGAGAGCTGTCAGTCAGGTAGTGAAAAGCTCTTAACAAAAGTTGGGAGAGGTGAGGAAGATAGGGGGCAAAGGGACATTTTTGCCACAAAGCATTTTTCCCCCCACTGAAAATGCTTGCATTGGGGTTCAGCCTTGTATTCTACATAGGAATAAATCTAGGATTTCCTCACAACACCAGTTGCTATTTAAGGAAGGACTCATGCTCACGCTTCAGTTCATGTTCATGTATTAGCGCCACAGTTCAATACCTTAATGCATGAAGTCATGTGCAGACTTAGGCCAGGCAGTTATCCAGGGGTCATCTCTAGGTCGTTCCTGTGTGTCCTGGGGATCCTGGGGTCAACTGGGGATGGCCACAGACTTTCCCTGGGATAACTGAAATCAGGGGTATCCCATTTTTTCTGTGATGCTGGGACAACCCCTAGGACTGTGGCTGGTCCTCAAATGGGCATGGAGCTACGTGGGGTGGCTCTGTGCCTATGGGGGTGGGGGCAGCAATTTCACCATCCATGGAATGGCAGGGGGGTTGGGCGCAGTGTTATGTGGGGGGTACTCACTTTTTCACCGCACACGGTTCCTCTTAAAAAAAAAAGGCACCTGAAACGTCCCTCTTCCCTTCCAGGACATTGTGCAGCCGTATAGACACTGAGGGAGGATTGTGGAAGCAGGTAGTTCGTGATCCTCCCCCCTCCATCCCGCTACACCCTTAGGTATAGATGAGCCCTTAATCACAGAAGATTTACTATCCCATAGTGTTCAATGACAACCTTTTTTTCATCCTGATACTCGACGTCTTACACAACGTTTTTTCCAGTGTGGTAACCCCAACTGAAGACTTGAGTGTGTGTGTGTGTGTGTGTGTGTACTCTATGATACAATATCATGATAACAACAAACAAGTATATCTATTTACTGCAAATCACAGAAGCACGTTTTCCGTGGGGAAATTCAAATAATGTTTAGCTATTTTGCTGGATGATTTTGTCAGTGGAAAGCACCATTGATTGTAAATCATCAGGAACACGTGCACTGCCCCTTCAGATTTTTTGCCATACAGAACCCACACGAGCTGTGAGTTTTCACTCATTGGTGATTAATGTCTCTTTGATACTGCAAGACAACCGTTAACACAACCTTCTAAAAAACCACCACCACCACTATCAGCTTGCCTGCACGGTCGCCCTTTCACAGGCTGACAAGTCCCCAGATACCGAGTCGTAAAATCTGCCTGAATCAGAAGTGAATGATTAATATGGCTCTAAGCTATCCAACTTACAGCAGGCATCCAACTTTATTTATTTATTTATTTATTGGTCCCAGCAAGTGACCTTGTCAGGTGGAGTAAATTCCAAAAAGGAAACAAGCCCTGCCTCTCACTTACCAGCTCTTCGCGGAGTTGGGAAATGAGTTCATCTCTTTCCTTCAGTTGCAGCTTCAGCGTCGAGCATTCATCTTTCATTATATCCTATAAAAACATCAAAAGAGCTGCTATAATAGACTTAGTGCTTTTCCTTTGCTCCTGACAAAAAAGGCAGCTACACACAGTGCGAGATAATTACATCCCAGTAATGAAACTCAATGCCCCTCTATCATGTGTGATATTTTTAATAACATATTCTAACTTTGCAGTGTAAACAATCTAATGCATCCAAAGTTATTATATACACAGAAATGTGAAACGCTCCCTGTGTGTTAAGTCCATTTTGTTAGTGTCTGATTCTTTTAAGCCTTTTATTGAAGCGCCTGTCAAGCGTCTCTTTATTTCAGTGAAGGAACAGATGGCCATAAAATTTCATAGTTCTGTTCGCACAAAACAGCATTGCAGAAATTTCACTTCAGATGCATTACTGGGGATTTTAAAAAAATAAAATAAGTAAAATCAGATTGCAGATGGAAAAAGTAAGCGGAGGCACAAGCAGACATTCAGCAAACAGAAAGGAAGCAATCCTTCCGTGAAAGGAAGTAAACCAGCATGACAGTCAACAATATTGCTACTAAGTCTGACGTAGTGACCTGTGGGTGAGTTTGGTGCTCTTCTAAATGAGATTCAAACAACACAGGTTGTAGGTTGGGTTTGACAGGAAGCATGAAATTAAACTGATAGAAGGTGCCCAGGAAAATGCTGGATCTGGAAACTGGAACACGTTTCTTTACTATCAGGGTGGATCTACACTACAGGCATAAACTGGAAAAAACAGTCATCCCCTCTCCCCAGGGAATATCTGGTAACTGTAGTTCTATTAGTTTATTTAATTTGATATGCTGTCCCAGTGACTTGAGGTGGTTAATGGTGTTACAAGTGGGACCTGTAACAAAATGTTGCAACGTGGGGTTGCTCCTGTTCAGGATTCTAGCAAAACAACCCATCTTCCAGGTTACTCCATTCCAGGTATACAAAATGATACATGGTGGAGAATGTGGACAGGACAACATTTCTCTCCCTCTCCCATAATACTAGAACTCAGAGTCAACCTATGAAGCTGATTGGTGGGAGATTCAGGACAAATAAAACAAAGGACTTTTTTTACACAGTGCATAGTTAATCTATACAATTAGCTACCATAAGATGTAGTGATGGGCACCGCTTGGGATGGTTTTAAAAGGGGGTTAGAAAATTCCTGATGGAGAAGGCTATCAATGGCTATGAGTCCTGATGGCTATGTCCAGTATCAGAAGCAGTAAGTCTATATATGCCACTTGTTGGGGAACATGAGTGGGAGGGTGCTGTGGCACCCATGTCCTGCTTGTGGATTTGTGGTTGACAGCTGGTTGGCAATTGTGTGAACAGAGTGCTGGACTAAGATGGGTCATTGGTCCGATCCAGCATGGGTTTTCTTATGTTGTTATTTAGCATCCAGTCAACATTCTGTGGCCACTAGGCATGCACAGTCCATATTGGGCTGGTTTGATTTTCATGTTTTTCCCTAAAGGGTTTTTGTATTTCTGCAGACATTGGGGGTTTCCTTACCCTTCTCATACCTTGCTTCTGTGCATGGATGATGTTGTTTTGGCTTCCTAAGTATCTGAGAATGAGTTTGCTATTAGTAACTAGGATGTAACCCACTCTATACCTCCCTTCTACAGGTGGATGGGATGAGATATCATTAAGAAAACATGACCCATACTATCAACAAATTACAATTCCCAGGATTATTTGGAGGTGGGAGAAACCATTGCAGTTGGGCTGATAAAACCTATATAAGTATGCAGTGCAGTTATATGCCCTCTTAGGCCTTAGCTAGACCTAAGGTTTATCCCAGGATCATCCCGGGGTCGTCCCTGTTCATGTAAATGACACACAGGATATCCCAGGAGCAGGCAGGACGACCCTGGGATAAACCTTAGGTCTAGGTAAGGCCTTAGTACTTGTGCACTATGTAGTGAAATGAGCTATCTAAACTAGAGAATCAGAGAAAGCAGGACATATAAGATCAGCAATCATTTGTGGTATAATTCTCTGGAGTCTGAATGCAAGTGATCTATCACATATTTCAGTGACTTTTCTCATCCAAAAAATTCCCTTCTGATGGAATGCTTTTAAATTCAGTTTTGCATTCTAAAAGTATAGATGAATATTCCTATCCTCTATAGGTACATCAGTAGTTTCTTTTTAGACCTCAAACCTATAACATTTGAATAAGTGACTGGTTTCCAACACATTTTGCTATAACTAAAGTACAGGATGGACAAGATTACGGCTACAGGCCTATATGCACTTTCTTGTGTGTATTGAGGCTTACTTTGGAGTAAGCACACAGGCTCAGATTGAACTTTTTATGGTTAGTCATAGTCAAAACCAGCAATCAACCAGAATTCACATACAATTATAGAAAGTACTTATCCAACAAGAAATGAAAGTATCAATATATTTCAAATGCATTACTTTTATTAGATTTGTTGTTCTTTTTCTGAACCGTACCATAGCATAACTTTACAATACCTGTATTTTAAACAAAGATGCTACTGTTCACATTCGCCACAATGTGACCTTCTAAAGGTCTTATTTGGGCAGTTCAGTTCAGGCTCCCCCAAGACCACCACATACACAAAAGCAGAACTTCTCCAATGGCAAAAATGATCAGTATGTTTGAAGAGCTTTTTATTATTGCCATGAGATTGGCAAATGGAGTAGTGAGGTAGAGATTTCTCAACCCCTCTTTGAACATTACCTGGAGTAGCATGGACAGGATCCTAGATGCTGTCTGATGGAACAAGGCATTAAAGCCAGAAACTCACCAGACTTTGATGATTATTTGAGAGTATCAAAAAACAAACTAAACAAAGAACACCCCCACATCTAACTAAATTCTATAATATGGCTTTTTGAAAACAATAATATATAAGCAATAAATGTACTTCCTTTAAGAAGCATTTAAAATATGAAAATCACCAACAAACCACCACAACAGGAAAGCAACAGAGCAAGAATGTTATGAGATGAGCAGGGATACTGGGCAGAATAATACTGGGCGTAGACTACACAACAGCACGATCTCTGTCAAAAAGCAACAGTGATGCACAGAGTTACTCAATCTACATGTACCTTGAAAGGCCTAAAAGTAGCAAATGCCAGGAAACCTGAGGTGAAGAACAGGTCATCATTTCAAGGCTTGCTGGTTCTGGACCATTACTGTCAAATACATCACAATTTGTTACGGACGCTTTGAAAGTGAAGGGGAAAAGAAAGACACAAGCAAATAGATTCATATTATGGAGAGAGAAAATGACGGGGCACTAGGAATTCCAACACAAAGCTTAGTCAGAGCAACATTTCCTGCAACCTAGCCACATTTGAAGATACGATGGGCAGCACCTCTGTATTAGAACTTCCTGTGCCTCCATAGCAGCACAACAGCAAATGTGCAATCAAAAGTTTGCATCCGTGTGTGTGTGTGTGTGTGTGTGTGTGTGTGAAATGAAAGGGCATAAGAACCAGAGCACATGAGTAAAATTCCAGGTGAACTGGAGACTGTAGATAAATCATGTTATATTCATTACTGACTGCTAGATATTGTTTTTATGCTTTATGGTTTTATTGATTTTTTTTTAACATTTTAAAGCTGCCTACGGTATTGTTGTGATTGTTTTATCTTGTTTAAATTGTTTCAACTTTGGACATTGCCTAGTGTATTTTGTATATAGGCAGGATATAAGTTTAATAATAATAATAATAATAATAATGAAATACAGTAACCCATATATATCACACATACAGTGGTGGCCAAAATTGACACTTTTTGAAATTTTTATGTTTTGCAACTTTGCATGCTTATAGAAAATGTTCTGTTTCATGAAATTCAAACGTTTATATATCAATTGAAAGACCTGATACACGTAATACCACAATCCTGCTTCTTTTCCTGGGTGTCCAATCAACTCTTTTCTTTGGTGCCATTGCTCTATTTACAATGTACGTTCATACACTTTTAATTTGAGAAATACTTCAAATATTCACACAATCTCCAATTGCGCTTCAGTTACAGAACAAACAGCAAAACTGACTTTCCCCAACTTGAATCATGATGTATCACAGCTACTGCCATGTGATTGGTCCCCAGAACAAGAACTGTGTTTGGCCAGTAGGGTTTGCAGTTCCAATCCGCTTCTTCACTCAATCTCACCTGTGTTTGTTTTCAGACTAAAGTAAGCATAATCTCTCCATTGGCTTCCAATTCACTTCAGAATCCAATATAAACTTCTCCTGTTGACCTTCAAAGCTTTTCACGGTCTAGCTCCGCCCTATCTCTCCTCTCTCATCTCACACTATTGCTCCTCTGGTGCCATGTTTCTCACCTGCCCAAAGGTCTCTACTTCCCTTGCTCGGCTTCGTCCATTCTCTTCTGCTGCCCGTTACGCCTGGAATGCTCTCCCAGAACATCTGAGATCTACAAGTTCAATCTCAACTTTTAAAGCTCAGCTAAAAACTTTTCTTTTCCCTAAAGCATTTAAAACTTGATGTTACTCGGACTTTAGACTGTTAGTTATACTGTTAGTTTTTCCCTACCCTGTGCCTGTTTACCCTACCCAGTGCCTGTTTGCATTCTCTCCCCCTCCTTATTGCTTTACTATGATTTTATTAGAATGTAAGCCTATGCGGCAGGGTCTTGCTATTTACTGTCTTACTCTGTACAGCACCATGTACATTGACGGTGCTATATAAATAATAATAATAATAATAATAATAATAATAATAATAATAATAAATAATTGTACTGCAGATATTTGCATTCTGTTTTTTGTATTAAATTCAGCATTAAATTCTCTTTCAATTGATATATATATATACATTTGAATTTTGTGAAACAGAACATTTTCTATAAACATGCAAAGTCGCAAAACACGAAAATTTCAAAAAGTGTCCACAATTTTGGCCACCACTGTATATATTCTTTTAATGCTGAGCTGAAATGATCCTTTCAATGTTGCCACCAGGCTGCATAGTTGGAGAACACTCCAACCTGGGGGGAAAGCCAACAGGAGCAAACTGTCGCAACTTACCGCCAGTGAAAGTTATCCTACCTGCTACAACTTGCTGTTTCCTAAGTGTTTTTCCCCCCAGAAGATCCTGAAGTGAGGGCAGGATTTGGGTTCATCACGAAGCAAAGTCACTGATTTGATGTCATGACAATACCAACACAGACCACATGAAAGGTGGGTGTCGTAAACTTTAACTTAACCCCTAGTTTCAAACTGGAAAGTGACTCAAAAGAATGTCAAGCTCAGCTCTAGTTTCCATTGACAGCAAAAGAGATGGGGAGGTAGACAGGCAAACTAGAATCATCTAAAAGATGGGAGATGCATTTTGTTACATGCAGAGAACATATACCAGCAGATCACATATCATGAGTGTTAGAAATGCTAAAACCTAGGAGTAATATTTTTAAATCATTCTGCTGTGAAATGTTGTATTTAAGTTTTGTTTTGCAGTGCATCTACTTATTACACATGAGCAACAGAAGGAAGAAAACACTGAGAACAATTGCTAGTCCTGTTTCACGGTCCAGAGGAGGGGGGGACCTTTCTACCTTCTACGTCTGGTGTAGTTATAATTTCTCTCAAATTGTGCTCTTGTTTTTTTTTTTTTTTAAAAAAAACACCCCTTCCTATACTGGGTCCCAGTATAGGTTTGCGCTAGGGATATACAAATATCTACCTGAAAGTCATGTTCTTACAAGTTTTCCAACTGAACTTTCACAAAAAGATCCCAGGTGCTTACAAAGGACCTGAAGAGAAGTACCCTTTTCTATCCAAACAAATCCATTTTATTTATATATATCTCCAGCAATGAGGAAAACAATTCAAATTTGTCCAGAACTCAAAATTCTCAAGATTTTAAGTACCTTTGTACAATCAGCATGTTCATTATAGTGTCTCCAAGTCCTACTAACGCTAGTGACTCCGATTCCTAGTGATACTTTCTTTCATAAGTCTAATTTGTCCAACCAAGGAGCCTGTTAGCCAGAATAAACTGCCTGTTCCGTTGCACATCCACTGGGAATAGGAATGGTGGCAGCAGGCTCCACATATGCATCAGTCTGCAATACCATCTGAATTTTGTTAACTCTTTTTCATCTTCCGCATAGTTCGGGACAAATAAACACATTGTGCTTACACCATAATCAAAAAGTAGCATAAGCAGACTTAACCTGGTGGTTGAGAAGTAAATTTAGCATGCTTCTGTTGCCAAAATAGTACTACAAATTTAGATTTATTTATTTTTAAAGACATTTGTTAAATGTTCTGAATATAGAATGATTAGCAGACTGTTACTGGTATAGTGTAATCTCTGCTGTTGAGAACAGATTTTACTAAACAAGGGATATTGGAATACAAAGTAGTACAGATTCATTGGATGGTATAGGATCCCAATGAAGTCATTCACATTGAGTATTAGAGGCCCTGAATGCCAAACACAACTAAGCCTTTGCTGTCCTGAATTCATACAGCTGCTGCTACTTAGCATGCAATATGATAACATGTCTTTGTAGAACATATTTATGCTCCAGCACACAATTAATATCCAGCTACGAAGAAAATTGCCATGTTTTAGCCAATGAGAAGTCAACAATTGGGATTATGATTCCATTGCTGGAAGATAAGGGGGAGGGAAATGTCCCAGAGCCTTTTGGCAGATCAAACTTCATGTACATCTCACTCTAAGGTAGAGATAGAGAAATCTATCTGTTTCCAGCCCATGCCACTTTCACATGTTTTCACCCATATTTCTTTCTGTTTTCTTTCAAAGTTAAGTACTTTGGTATGTTTAAATTGCCAAGGGCTGTTTCACAACACTCCAAGAAAACCAAAATCCAGTAAATAGTTACATTCCGATCCACACATTATTTCAAGATGTGCACATTGTCATAAATCACAGGAGTCGTAAGATAAGCAGCCGCTAGAGTGGTCATTAAACAGTCCAAGGTCAATACGCCAAAGATATTCATCAGGAGCCAAGGCAAACAACACCAGATTTAGGGTGTTGGAATGGTCAAAGTCATTCCAAATTCAGGAATAATCCAAGTTGAGTCAAGGAGCTAGCGGAAATACTACTATGATGGATCAACAGACACAACAATTGCTTCCAGCAACCAAACAGAGTCTGAGGCTTGCCTTATATTGTGAGGCTGATGGATAAGTGAGGCCAGCTGGGTTGAGCTGTTGCTATCTTTTGCTTGCTCATGTGCTGGGCTCCTCCCCAAACACTCTCAGGCTCAGGTGTTCTGCTTTCCTCCTCCATCCTAAATGGAGGCACAACACTCAAAGGATGAGTTTGGACGACACGCTAATCAGCGGTTGTTTTCCATTTTGTTCCTATTATTCCCCCCCCCCCCCCCGGTTGATTAGCATGTCATCCGAACTCAGCGACTATGTCATTTTGTATAGGTAATTGCAAGAATTTGCAGTAACCCTACTTTAATGTGCTCACAAACGTCCATAACTGGGGGATAAACCTGTAATTTGAATCTATCCTTGATAGGAGGTTATCGGCTGCATGAATCTTATTAGAACTGGCTTTTGCCTTAAGATACTAAGAAGGGGTCCTTCCATTCTGTTTATCATCACCATATATACTAATAATACACTCAGGTGCTGAGTTATGCAATCCAAATGCAGCCTCTGATAAACAAGAGACATATCAGCATGCTCAGAGAAACCCCAAGAGAGGGAAGGGGGAATCTAAGGGCTCATCTACACCAAGCAGGCTATTGCACTATGAAAGCAGCAGGATACAGCGGTATGAAAGTGGTATATGGTATGTGTCAATGGGCCCCAACAGTTATCAGTGCACTTCAATACCACTATAAAGCAGCAGTGTGGCTCCTGCCTTTTATATACTGCTTTCATACCACTTTCATAGTGGAATATCCTGCTTGGTGTAGATTATTATTATTATTATTATTATTATTATTATTATTATTTATATAGCGCCATCAATGTACATGGTGCTGTACAGAGTAAAACAGTAAATAGCAAGACCCTGCCGCATAGGCTTACATTCTAATAAAATCATAATAAAACAATAAGGAGGGGAAGAGAATGCACCAAACAGGCACAGGGTAGAGTAACACTAACAGTATAAAAGTCAGAACAAAATCAAGTTTTAAAAGCTTTAGGAAAAAGAAAAGTTTTTACCTGTGTGCAAACACCTGTCCAAATCAGCCCAAAGAAGCCACAGAAAGTGTCTATTGAATGGGATCAGAAAACTGGGAGGGCAAGAAGGAATTCATTGGAGCACCCTGAAAGAAATCATGGTGGACTGGAACGCTGAGCAAGAACACGCCATACTGCAACATGAGGTGTCTTAAGCTGTAACGTATTTGATGTGAGGATTTCTGTCAGTTTCACATTTATTCCAAGTTTTTTCTGCCTTACTTCTGCATCAGTTTACAACTTTAAAACAAGCCAGAATAAAATGTGTATGCATTTTTGTATGAATTTCTCCAAATATACACATTTGTTTGCAATTTTGCCTAAGATATGCATTTCCCCAACAGTCTCCCCTAATATAATTCATTTTTGTACACTATTTTCACTCATATACACATTTCTGTGTGCAGTTCTCCCTAATATATACATTTTGTTTGCATTTTTGATCAGAGAACCACATCATGAAATTCAGAGATGTTCCCATAGGATAACTGTATTCTGATCTGTTAATTAGTTAGGAAGTGTGAATCAGGTGGATTCGCATTAAAATGCAAATGCAATAAATTTCATCCCCATGTCTTTACTGCTTACATTGGTATTATGTACATATTTTCTCCCCTGGAAACATTTGAGAAAAAAGCATGTTTAACCTGATTTCTCAAGGGGGTGATACTAAAATTCCTTGCCTTTTTATAACTCCACAACTATTTCCTCATTTAAGGCATTATGTCAATAATTTTAAAAGGTTTTAACAAAAATAATTGGACACGTATACCGATCAATAACTGATCTGAAGTGCTCCCTGCTACTGAACAGATATGGTTTGGAATTGCATATGTTGTACATTATACAACTCTAGATAAAAGACCTGATCAACACTGACTTTTTTTTTAAGTAAGGATGTTAAATTGGTACTCATATGTAATGTCTCTTATTCCTTGCCAGTTCAGAACTCTGAAGTCTTATTAAAGCACGCGGAGGCATTTGATTGAACTTGCCAGTTCTGAGGTCAAGTTAGTATAAAGATTAATGGGCACATCCACATCACTCTCGTGTGGCACAGAGCGGTAAGCGGCAATTACTGCAGCCGAAACTCTCCCCACGGCCTGAGTTCAATCCCAGCGGAAGCTGGTTCTCAGGCAAGCCGGCTCAGGTCGACTCAGCCTTCCATCCTTCTGAGGTTGGTAAAATGAGTACCCGGCTAGCTGGGGGAAAGGTAACTGCGACTGGGGAAGGCAATGGCAACTCACTCCGCTACAAAGTCTGCCAAGAAAACATCAGCGAAAGCAGGCGTCCCTCTAGGAGTCAGTATTTTATTTATTTATTTATTCATTAAATAATTATTTATTTAAATTAAATAATTAATTAATTTAATTATTTATGTATTTATTTTTGTGAACCGCCCAGAGAGCTTCGGCTATTGGGCGGTATAAAAAGCTAATAAATAAATAAATAAATAAATAAATAAATAAATAAATATTACATTTATATACCGCCCCACAGCCGAAGCTCTGTGGGCGGTTTTACAACAGTTTAAAATGGTAAACATTAAAAAGTATACAAAATTTAAAAAACCATCAGAAACATTAAAACAACAGTATAAAAACAACAGTATCTATTTAAAAACAACAATTCTTGGGTCCATTAAAAACAAACTTAACATTGTTAAATGCTGTTAAAATGCCTGGGAGAAAAGTCTTGACCTGGCGCCGAAAAGATAACAATGTTGGCGCTAGGTGAGCCTAACTGGGGAGATCATTCCACAGTCGGGGGGTCACCACCGAGAAGGCCCTCTCCCTTGTTGCCATCCTCTGAGCTTCCCTCGGAGTAGGCACTTGGAGGAGGAACTTAGATGTTGAGCGCAGTGTACGGGTAGGTTCATGTTGGGAGAGGCGTTTCATCAGGTATTGCGGTCCCATGCCATGTAGGGCTTTATAGGTTAAAATCAGCACCTTGAATTGGGCTTGGAAACATATAGGCAGCCAATGCAAGAGGGCCAGAATCAGTGTTACATGCTCAAACCTCCCTGTTCCAGCTATCAATCTGGCCGCCGCATTTTGCACAAGCTGCAGCTTCCAAACCATCTTCAAAGGCTGCCCCATGTAGAGGGCATTGCAGTAATCTAATTTGGAAGTTACCAGAGTATGGACAACTGAAGCTAGGTTATCTCTGTCCAGATAGAGGCATAGCTGGGCCACCAACCAGAGTTTGTAGAAAGCACTCCATGCCACCAAGGCCACCTGAGCTTCAAGTGATAGAGATAGTCATAGGAGAACCCCCAAGCTATGAACCTGCTCCTTCAGGGGGAGTGCAACACCATCCAGAACCAGTTGAACACCCCCCATCCGATCAGAAGAACCACCCACCAGCAGCATCTCAGTCTTGTCTGGATTGAGTTTCAGTTTATTAGCCCTCATCCAGTCCATTATCGCAGCCAGGCTCCGGTTCAGCACATCCACAACCACACCTGATGAAGATGAAAAGGAGAAGTAGAGTTGTGTGTTGTCAGCGTACTGATGACAGTGCACTCCAAAACTCCAGATGACCACACCCAATGGTTTCATGTACATGTTAAACAGCATGGGGGACAAGACTGACCCCTGTGGAACCCCATACTAGAGAGTCCACGGGGCCGAGCAATGTTCCCCAAGCACCACCTTCTGGAGCCGACCTGCCAAGTAGGAGCGGACCCACTGCAATGCAGTGCCTCCCACTCCCAACTTAGCCAGACATTCCAGAAGGATACCATGGTCGATGGTATCGAAAGCCACTGAGAGATCAAGGAGAATCAACAGAGTCACACTCCCCCTGTCTTTCTCCCAACATAGGTCATCATACAGGGCAACCAAGGCTGTTTCTGTGCCAAAACCAGGCCTGAAACCCGACTGAAATGGATCCAGATAACCCAGTAATGACTCAAGTGATTGCACGAGAGGTTCCTTTCCTTTTTTTCCACATTCAAAACAATGATACCCTATGAAAGAGGGAACACCAGTCCACTCCACTGGCACTGCCCCCCAAAAGAAAATTGCATTCTCCTTTCCTAGGGTGACCATATGGAAAGAAAGACAGGGCTCCTGTATCTTTAACAGTTGTACAGAAAGGGAGCATTTCAGCAGGTGTCATTTGTATGCATGCAGCACCTGATGAAATTCCCCCTTCATCACAACAGTTGAAGCCGCAGGAGCCCTGCCCTCTTGACCAGATACAAAATAGGGCAGGGCTCCTGCAGCTTTAACTGTTGCAATGTAGAGTGAATTTCACCAGGTGCTGCGTGCATACAAATAGCACCTGCTGAAATTCCCTTTTCCATATAGCTGTTAAAGCTACAGGAGCCCTATTCTCCTTTTCATATGGTCACCCTACCTTTCCGCTAGTGGCCAACACAGGCATCTATTACAGAAAAGCATTTCCAGGATCTACTGAGCCATTTGCCAGTCCCCACACACTTGGAATGAGGCATCCTTTGACACTGCCACAACCAGTCTTGCACATAGGCAACTTCTACAAGTTCACCTAACTTCTTTCGCTATCATACCTCACTTGTAGCTACCCAGTACTATGGAGAAGCTTATCATGTTCTTAGTGAGAGGTGATAGATAATGGCTATATGGCAAAAATGGCTTCACAATCTCTACATATCTTAGGCATTGCCATGAATACGAAAATCTCCTTAGACACTGTAGGAACCAAAAGTTTCGGAAACTGTGCACGTTTATGCCTTAAAGTTCATAGATGTTGACACAAATTTTGTTTGGAAACATTCCCAGGATACTTCATACATATGGTATGGTAATAGAAAGAGGAAAAATCATTCTATCATACACACTAAAAAGAATTAGGCTCCACTTAAAATGCTATAAAACCAATACATCCCTGTACACAGGGTAATGCATCATGACTGCAGTAGCTTCTACAGTCTGAACATATGTTAGGTCCTGAAGCTGTTGTAGCAAAAGACTTGTGTCTTTCTAGAAAAACAGAAACATAACTTTAGAAACAACAGTATTGCTCATTGCATTTCCACCCCTCTTTTTAAACAGCATATATCACACTGCTATTACTTTAATAATGGTGATAGTTTGCAAATTAACATTTTGAACAGTGCTATAGGCACTAATTCTAATCACATTTGGGTATTCCTTCTCACCCTTCCTATGAGGTTCTCACTGGGCCTGTTCAGCGAGCTGAGCTGATGGTTAAGCATTTTGAGCTAACCATGATGGCTGAGTGTGTCACGTGTAGGGTGTTTTCCCTAACCATGGTGGCTACAGAACCACAATTTAACCACCCTCACCAACCACGTGCTGGAAAAGGGTTGGCAGACCTAACCATGGCATAGTGTGCTGACAGTCAGGCCCCCATGCTTAACCAAATGCTGCCATTAGTGGTGCCATTAGAGGCATGAATAACCTTGCATAAATGGCTACCATGCTTCAAGGCTGACAAGTGCCCCGATCAAGTCTCAAATACTCCCAGGAGACACAAAGTCAGAAACCAGTCCAGACCAGGGTCATACACACAATTCTAAGTATGGTTGGCAGGAGAAGGCAGAGACAAGGGGCGTTGCTAGACCTACCGGGTGTTCCGTCGTTGAGGAGCGGTGAAAGCGGCTTTTCCCGTTCAGCCGTGACGCCTCATCATCCACACCTGCCTTCGATTTGTGGCGGAAGTTTGCGCCGGTTGTGCTGCTGCCGCCGCGAGAACGGTTGCGCAGCCACACCGGCCTGATTGCCGCGGCTTTTTTTTTCGCTCGCTGCACGGTTTGCGCACGTCCGAAAGACCGCAAACTTGCGCAGCCGTCAGCGATGCCGCCGCCGGCCCTGGCGGCGGCAGCGGCGGCAGTGCCAGTGCCAGCCGAAGTGCTGCTGGTGCTGTTGAGGGTCAACATTGATGCGCTCACTTCCTGATGGGGGTCGTGGCGGGTGTAATATGACCCGAGGTCAATCGTCTGCATGGGCACTCTGTGCCTACATCTCCCATCATGCCTCTGAGGTGTCGGCGGCGATGATCGCCTCTGTGCCCTCTGCCCCATCCCAAGGAGCCAACCCACATCTGGCCGTAGCCATGGCAGCAGCCCACAAACAGCTCTGCCCTCTGCCAGCCTGGTACCCACACTAACAGGCAGCGTACAGCACCGCCATTATGCGGCCACGGTAGCTGCCCACCGCAAGGAGTCACCAGCCACTTTTCCGGTCCTCCGTTCCTGCGCAAACTGTCACTGGGGAAATAAAAAAAAAAAGCCGCTCCGCCGCGCTGCCCCAGCTGCCGGACTGCGCGCAAATGGCGGAGGCGGCTTGACCGAAGCCGCTGACCACTCCCCCTTAGCACGCCTTTTCCTGCCCAGTGCGGACCGCAGTGACCTCACATCCTCCCACACGTACTCCGAATTACCGCGGGACAGCAGGAAAAGGCGTCCTAAAACTCACTTTTTTAAAGTCGGGAGAAAGAGGCTTCACCGCGGGATAACGGCGGATCCTCGTGAACGTCATCTGGAAGCCTCGACGTGACTGCGGAAGGTAACGCGCGCTAGAGCCTCGTCTAGTAACGCCCAAGGTCAAAGCAGTCCAGAGTTCCTTCCACAGGAGTTAGTCTTATTGAGCATCAAGGCCAGTCAGTGAGCATCTGAGAGAGTGGTTCAGATGGGAAGCCAAGGGTCTAGGACTCTGCAAAGGTCCAGAACAGCAAGGCAAAGCATGAGGATTAAGACACTGTTGTTTGCAGTACACAGCTCACTTAAGCTGTGCTGATCTATAGCTGGTCGTTAAACAGCACAGCTGGCTAATTAGGTTACCATGTTGCTTTTAAGGGAGGCCCCTCACCATGGCTTCCTTTTGCTCCTCACGTCTGAGCCTACGCTTTTCAGAGGGATGAATTATCTCAGGGTCTGGTTCCTGCATTTAGATGAGTTCAGGAGCAGCACTAGAGAGGCCAGGTTGATCTTCTAATGGTTTCAGGGGAGGGTTGTCAGCTGAAGCCTCCAGTTCCTTGCCTGGCTCTGGCTGTGGCCCACTGTGCTGGTTCTCCCCCTCCTCTTCTTCATCGGAAAATCCTCCTCCAGGTAGGGCATGACAATGGCAACGATATGGCCACCATTTATGTAAAAGACCATTTATGCAGAATATTGACCAACCATTTTTACACACAATGACAGCTCACTAAGTGGACAGGCACTCGCCAAGCTGTCCAGCAGCTCTCACAGCAGCGAGAATTCACATATCCCAATCTGACAAGCCAAGTGAGAAGGAGCCTGTTGGACTTTACCCCTGTATCGGACACCCGTGGCATCCCTAGCAGAGAACAAAGATGATTTCAATCCCATGCCACTATTATCAGCACAGTGACCTTGAGAGGGCCGTATTCCCAGGCACAAACACATGGGACCACTTTGTAAAGTGAAAATATCCCCGTCAACCTGACTAATGACCAAGAAGCATGAAAACGTCTTCTAGTGGTTCTCCAAGCAGTTACAGAAGAGTGGCTAGTTCCATACCCACGGTTCTGGGGGTTTAACCCAGGCAATTGTCAAGGGTTTTGGCTGCTTCCTTACTTCAAAGCTCCAAATGATGTCACCTAGTGGTTTCATATAATTATTAAATAAAATGGGGGACAGGATGGAATCCTGTGTGGACACCATAGGCCAGTGGCTATAGAGTTGAACAATAGCCCCTCACCCACACCATGAGATCCTACTTCTGGACACAACCTGACCAAAGGATCAGAATCACTGCGAAACAGGACCAGCCCCACCAGGAGATCCAGAAGGATATCATGGTCAATGGTATAAAAATGTATCAAGAGGTGTAGGAGACCTGATAGGGTTGTATTCCCTCTGTCTAGTTTCCACATGACACCCAGATGCACCTAAAGTACCTTATATCATTCATTTTGTGTACGTCACTTTGTGAGTTATCAATACTCATCATCATCATCATAATTATCATTGTTATCTTTTCATGGAAGCAGATGATTAGGGGTGACCATATTACCCCAACATTAAAATCACCCCACTGGCTGCCATTTAGTTTCTAGACGAAGTACAAAGTGTTGGTCATTACCTTTAAAGCCCTACGTGGTTTGGGTCGAGGGCAGGATCTACACTACTGTTTTAAAATGGTTGATAACAGTAGTGACAACTGTTGGGGCCCAGGACACACTCCATATACAGTTTTCAAACTGTTTTCAAAGTGTCATATCCTGTTTGGTGTAGATCTGGCCCAGGTTACCTGCAGGATTGCCTTCTCCCATTCAATCCGCCCCACACACTCAGGTCCTTTGAGGAAAACTTACTTCAGTCAGTCAAAACTAGGCTGACAACTGTTACCCGGAAGACCCTTTGTTCTGCTGTCCCCAAACTGTGGACTGGCCTGCCAGAAGAGATTGATCAACTTAACTCTCTCTGAATTTAAGACAGCTTTAAAGACTAGCCTTTTCAGGCAGGCTTACCCAGATGAATTTGAAACCTAAGAATTTTTAAAGATGTGTTGATTGTTATTATGTATTGGTTTTATATGCTCTTTTAATTAATTTTATGTAGTCTTTGACCTTGAGTCTTTAGCTGGCTGCCCATACCATACAAGGCTGATATTTCAGAAGTTGCAGGGAAGTTTTACAATTACAATTACTGCGATAAAAGCTGTGATAAAAGCCAGAGCTCACGGTTTACACGCCAGCATTCGTTTCTTCCGAAAGTCCCGTCCGGTTCGAAGCCCATTAATTTTATGTATTTAATTTATATTGTATTGTTGTACTAATGTTGTTTCCCCCTCAATCCAAAGGGAGAGGTGGGTAAGAAATTCTTCTTCTTCTTCTTCTTCTTCTTCTTCTTCTTCTTCTTCTTCTTCTTCTTCTTATTATTATTATTATTATTATTATTGCAGCTTGTTGTAGTTACCATATGCATATATCTTCCTTTCTCCCCATCCCCCACCAAAAAAAACCATCCTCAGTGTGTGTGTGTTAAAATGGATAATAAAAAATAGATATCTTTGTTGGCTTTTCTAAATATGGTGAAATTCTTGATCTTTTCATATAATTTCTCCAGCTTCCAGTTTACAGAACAATTACGTTTGTAGCTGGAAAGGCTGTGTTTTCAGTGCACAACATTTCAGAAATTGCGCTCCAATTACATGCTGACCTTATATAGAAATGTGTTTTTCATTGAAAAGTGTACTTTTGTTAAACTAATGTGCCACTTCACTGCTACATTTTGTGCAGGTCTATCACTCTTCAAATACCACTGATTTTGGATAAATGTAGACAATCCAGGTCTTACACAGCCATTAAGATAATTACGCCAGGAAATATGTGGATTTTAAAAACGCATTAAAATATCAGAAAATTAATCTACTTGGATTTGAAAAGCCCGTTACACCACATATGTGCAGTTCCACTAGTATGTGAGTGAAGACTTGTATGACTTCCCATTGCGAAGAGAGGTAACCATTACTGAGACGGAAATGTGAGCTTCGGCTATTGGGCGGTATAAAAATGTAATAAATAAATAAATAAATAAATAAATATCGTTCTTCTGTAAATTAATTTTGAAAACATCTGAATTATAGAACCAGCTCAGTGTCAGTTGTTGTTGTTACATCATTATCATCATCATCACGATTTATTTATTTATTTATTACATTTTTATACCGCCCAATAGCTGAAGCTCTCTGGGCGGTTCACAAAAATGAAAACCATGAAAAGCAAATCATCATCATCGCCTCTTGCAAGGAACCCAAGGTATTTTACAATGTTTTCCTTCTCTCCATTTCTTCCACACAACAACCCTGTGAGGTCGGCTAGGTTGAGAGTCAGTGACTGGCCCAAAGTCCCCCTATGAGCTTCATGGCCAGTGGAGACTAGAACCCAGATCTCCCGAGTTCCAGTCAAACATTCTAACCATTGCACCACACTGGGTCTCCATAGAAAGCTGTTATGATGAGGCAGAAGAACCTTCTGCTGGTGAGGATGTATCTGTTGTGGAGGCCCCTTAATGGGGTAAATCTACAGCCTGGTGGAAGGTTATGAAACAAGGTATTCCACTGGATCCAAGGCCCCTCTCTTCCTCCATGAGCCCCAGGATTGGTTCCCATTTCCTCTTACTGGATTCCAAAGGAGTTAATTTAGAATAGAGGAAAAAACCACACACTGGCAACAACACCACCACAGTGGCAAAAAATGAGAAAAGAAAAGGTGAAAGCCCTGGTCTCCTCCCATCATTTGACCTGTCCAGAGCAAACTGGAAGGGCTTTGGATGTGGTGGACAACCCCATTTATGATTGCTCTGTAACACTGCAATCAGGCATCCTGTCACCTGAAACGAAAAGGCAGTGTTGTCCCTGGCAATGGTAGCTCCTCCCCCTCTCTCCCTCCCCGCCTCCTTGCTGGCCGCAGAGGCTTCCTGGAGGAGAGTCAGCCAAAATATTGCAAGAGGTTTCTGGACTGGAATCTCTCACAATATTTTGGCTCATTCTGTCAGAAGCCTCCCACAGCGGGTCGGGGGGGGGAAGTGGTGGACCAGTGGCTCCTCCTCTCCTTACAACCTTTTTCCTCAGGCACAGGGGCCTCCTGAAAGACTCAGCTGAAATAGTGTGAGAGGGCTTGACTGTAAGAGCAGCCAAGGTCTTCTCTTCTCACAATATCTCAGCCGGCTTTCACAGCTACCTCTCATCAAACTGTCCACCATAACCCCAAGATCTCTATCTTGGTCAATCACCACTAGGTCAGATCCCATCAGATTATACTTAAAGTTGGAATGTTTTGCCCCACAGTGCATCACTTTACACTTGCTTACATTGTACTGCATTGAACTACAGGACCACATACTCACTCCTCATCCCTTCCATTCTCCTTTATTCAGCACTTGCATTCTGGATTAATTAAACAACAGCTATTTGCTATTTCCCCAAACAGGGAACTATGGTTTAATGTCAGTTTGACCACAGTTTGAAGTTAGTTTAAGATACTAGCGGAGATTAAGCCAAAGATCCCCATTTTGGAAGTAAAAGGTTACACCATGGCCTACCACTCCCACCAGGCCTCACTATTAGCTGTGCTGGCTAAGGCTGATGGGAATTGTAGTCCAAAACACATTGTCTCCCTCTAGCCTAAAGTATCTTGGCCAGTTTGCTTTGGGACAAAAACAGATAATGATTATGGAAGTACATCATGCATTAGTTTGTGCCAAAACAGTGCTATTATATTAGGGTAGGATGAGATGATAGGTGTGTGTGAGGGTGCTGTATAATACACCAGATATCAAATATCAGATATCAACATCCAAGTATGTAGTTCCCAAGTGATTCAGTGCTTATTTATTCTTCAAGGCTATACACCAAACTAAAACAAAATCAACATAGACTGAGATACCACACCTTTGTTTTCTTGATAAAGACTCTTCAAGCCTGGATTCTATTCCATACAGTTTGTTATTTTCCCCTCTAAATACGTATGACTGAAAATCAGTTTTCTAAGAGCATGTTTAAACAACCAGTCAGGACAACCAAAGATATAACTTTGCCTATTTCGCAACTTTATTTTATGCTCCCAACTTAACTGCATACACTGTTAATATTTATCCAAAGTGTTAAGTATATGAAAAGAAATACTTGCTTAGTCATTAAAATTGTGTGTGTATGGCTATCTCAGGGTTAAACAGAGAAAGTCTATCTGTGGGCAATTACCTTGAGATAGAGGCTGTTCTGGGAACCTTGCCAAGATTCTAAGTTAGCCTCATCACAGCTGTATGTAATGTAGATAAGAATTGTGTAGATCTGTATATAGTTTCTCACTTGTGTAAAATGGAACTGATCACTGCTTACTGATCACTGCTCTATGATCACTGCTCTCTGTGTATGCCTCAGTGTGCTGATCTGAACTGATCTGATTTGAACTGCACAGAAGCCTGAAGGAAATAAACCAGCTCTGCTGTGTAAGACCTGCGTGATGTGTGTTTGTTTCTGAGCACAAACAGAGTTCCAGAGAGAGAAAAGTTCTGGCACAATAACCCAACAAAGGTTATGGGCCCAGTCCAGTCCAGTCTAGCCTAGTCCAGCCTACGCCAGCCTAATCCAGGCAGAAGAACCAGAACTTGATGGGAATGGTGCAGTATCAGAACCAGGAGTCTGCTAAAACAGAAAACTGTTGATGAAGGAAGACATCAAGCTAAAGCCAGTGCTGCAAAGTGAGGAAAAATCTCAGTCGGCTGACTCTGAGGAGGACTCTGAGCAGGAGGACGGTGAGATACCAATTCCTAAAGCAGAGGGAATGGCAGGAGCTAATATGTCTGGTTTGCATCAATTGTTAGAAAAGCTGAATGACTCTAACTATGCATTATGGTCTTACAAAATGCAAATGTATCTGATTCAGGCTGAACTGTGGTATGTAGTCACAGAGGATCCACCAGATAGAGCAGATCCACAGAATGCTAAATGGTTTAAGGACGATGCAAAAGCAATGGCAGTTATTGCATTAGCTGTGGAAGACTCTCAAATTTCCTTCATTCAGTTTTTGAATACATCAAAAGAGTGCTGGAATGTGCTACAAGCTGTATATCAAAGAGAAACAGCGGGCAGTAAAGTAATTCTAACCCGGAAACTGTATGGAATGAAGCTAAAACCAGGGGAGTCTATGTCAAACCATTTGAAAAGCATGAGAGAAATCTTCAATCAACTCAGGGCACGAGGGATGGAGTTTACAACTATACACCAAGTCTATGTGATTTTGTCAAGTCTTGATTCATCGTACGACGCGGTTGTCACCATGATGGAAAGTCAAGAGGAGAAAAATTTAACCCTCGAGTATGTAGCTGGAAAACTACTGGAAACCTATGAAAGAAGACAAGCTTCAAAACAACAGAGCCTTAAACTTCCTGTGGCTGAATTTCAACAAAGCCATAAATCTTCTGACGTGGTAGCTGCATTAAAGGCAAGGAAATGCTTTAACTGTGGTTCCACGGAACACTTAAGGCGGGATTGCAACAAGAAGAAGAAAAAGCAGTCGACAGCAAAGTGGAGAGAAGAAAACAACATGAATGAAGCTGAATCAACAAAGAAGTGTCTTCTAGCAAGAGTCAAAGAGACAATGAATCCTTGGTTTTTGGACTCTGGGGCTTCAATAAGTATGGCAAAAGACAAACTTTCATTTGTAACCTTGGAAACTTCTACTTCAAAGCAAAAGTGTGTTACCCTTGCAAATGGATCAAAAATCCAGATTTGTGGTGTGGGTAATGTATATTTTGATTGTCTGGGAGTTGAACTACAAAGTGTTTTATATGTACCAGAATTAGAAACAAACCTTCTAAGTGTGTTTCAGTTAACAGAAATGGGGTATGAGGTTTGTTTTACTGAAGAAAATTGTACTATAAAACAGGGAAACAAGGTGTGTGTGCAGGGAATAATGAAAGAATCTTTGTATGTGATTAATACTTGTACAGAAAATGAAGTTGTAGCCAGCAAAGTCACAACAAAAACAATAACCAATTGCAAACCACACCAAGAGTGCATCCATTTAACTCATAAAAGATTTGGTCATGCTAACTATAAAACAATTTCTAAGATTCCAGAATTGTGTGAAGGGGTGAAAATCAAACCATGTTCTAACTATGTAGAATGTAATGTATGCAGTGAAACCAAGTGTCATAAGTCAAACATTCCAAAACATAGTGAGAGAACAACAAAAAGAATTTTTGAATTAATACATGCAGATCTTGCAGGTCCTTTTGAGACAAGTCAAGGAGGAAACAGATTTTTCTTGTCTATTGTTGATGATTACAGTAGATTTGGATTTGTGTATGTGTTAAAACAGAAGAGTGAAACTTTTGGAAAGTTTAAAGCCTTTGTTAAGTGGAGTAAAAATAGATTTAAAGAACCTATAGCTAATCTAAGAACGGACCGGGGAGGTGAATTTCTCAGCAACCAATTTAAAAAATTCCTCAGTGATGAGGGTATACAACATGACCTTACTGCTCCATATTCACCATTTCAAAATGGAGTTGCAGAAAGGAAAAACAGAACCTTGCAGAACATGTTAAGAGCTCTATTGAAAGAGTCAGGATTGTCTAACCTGTTCTGGGCAGAAGCTTTGTCCACCTCAAATTATTTGTTAAACAGGCTTTACCACTCTGTACATGAAAAAACTCCATATGAAATGTTTTACAAAAGAAAACCTAGAGTGTCACATATAAGGGTTTTTGGAAGTAAATGTTTTGCTCATATTCAGAAAGAAAACAGACCAGGAAAACTAGCTCAAAGAGGTTTGGAATGTAAACTGTTGGGATATGATACACAAACAAAAGGCTATCGTTTGTGGTCTCCATATCACAAAAGTGTAATTGTGAGCAGAGATGTAGTTTTTCATGAACAAATGCAGGAAACAAAACAGTATGTAAGTTTGCCTGTAGAACAGAAAGCTGTAGAAACAGAAGAAATTCCTGAACAATCTCAGCAAGAGAGGGAGGGGGAAGAAACTGTAGAGGAGGAAACTATGCCTGTAACTATGCCAAGACGATCAGAAAGGGAACGCAAAGCTCCAATTCGTTATTCAGATGAATACCAAAGCAAACAGGTTTCTCATAGAGCTTTACTAATAGCCTATGAACCTACTTCATTTGAGGAAATTCAGGAAATGGAACCTACAGAAGCTCAGGGCTGGCATGAAGCAATGTCAGAGGAAATCAGAGCAATGGAAAAAAATGAAACGTGGGAGCTAGTACCTTTACCTGAAGGTCGTAAAGCCATTACCTGTAAATGGGTATTCAAAGTAAAACAAAATGAGAAAGGACAGGTGGAACGTTACAAGAAAACAAAATTGTGTAGCAACCTCTAGTGTAGAAGCAGAATATATCAGCTTATCTCTGGCTTGTAATGAGATTGAGTGGTATAAACAATTATTTGCTGATCTAAGGTTGGAAATTGAGACACCAGTAACCATATTTGAGGATAATCAGGCATGTATTAGTATGGCTACATCTGAAAAGTGTAAACCAAGAACTAAACATGTGGATGTTCGTTATTCTCATGTGAAAGATATAATTCAGAAGGGCTGGATTAAGCTTGAATATTGTCCATCTGAAATGATGTTGGCTGATTTATTCACAAAACCAGTATCAATGGTAAAACACAAAGAGATGCTTTTAAAGCTGGGTCTCAGATTGTAACACAATTTAAACAACATGCGCAAGAGGAGGACTGTTAAGTATATGAAAAGAAATACTTGCTTAGTCATTAAAATTGTGTGTGTATGGCTATCTCAGGGTTAAACAGAGAAAGTCTATCTGTGGGCAATTACCTTGAGATAGAGGCTGTTCTGGGAACCTTGCCAAGATTCTAAGTTAGCCTCATCACAGCTGTATGTAATGTAGATAAGAATTGTGTAGATCTGTATATAGTTTCTCACTTGTGTAAAATGGAACTGATCACTGCTTACTGATCACTGCTCTATGATCACTGCTCTCTGTGTATGCCTCAGTGTGCTGATCTGAACTGATCTGATTTGAACTGCACAGAAGCCTGAAGGAAATAAACCAGCTCTGCTGTGTAAGACCTGCGTGATGTGTGTTTGTTTCTGAGCACAAACAGAGTTCCAGAGAGAGAAAAGTTCTGGCACAATAACCCAACACAAAGTGCTAAAGTGTTTTATTAACCGTCAATCAAAAACAGCCTGCTACTTTCCCTTCTCAGTTATTTGAACCACCTAACATCACCTCACACAGATTATTATTTTTCAAATATATGATTTAATTTGCACTGTACCTCAACCTTTTCTATATATATTTTTAAGCTGTAAGGGTAATAAACATTTTTGTTTTTAAATCCTTCTGAGGTAATTGTCCTCGTTTTTCAGGCCAAAGGTTCTCCACAGGCAGACCTTTCAAGAGGTCCAGCTAGTGGACTTGGTGAGCAAGTGTGGCTGAATTAATGAGCTCATTTTCATTCATTAAAGAGTGTTGTGTGGATGACTGCCTACTTTAATTAGTTTTATTACTGAAGGAAATTGCTTCGTATGCCAACCTCATCGACAAACATGCCTGGAAAACATTAGAGTAGTAATCAGACGATACGAGGAAACGTTCATTAGTCTGTATGGCCAAAGGCACATATTATGAGCGAGAATGGTATTAAAAAGATGGACACGACAGCATCTGACATAAAATAATTTATCAGGTCTAATAATTCTGGGATGAAGTGGGCAGAAACAATTTTAAAGAAAATAAGATTTAGTACAACAGGATGGCTTTTCCTGTAATTACAGCACATGCTGACAGTAATAGCTTCTGAAGGTTTAGCAGGTCAGGTTTACACAGATAATAAATCCAAATCCAAATCATCCATGATTCAAATATTCTAATGAAAATGTTAATTAGTAACCAGAAGCTCTGGGGGGAAAAATACTGTGTGTGTGTTTTTGTGCCTCCCACACTTCTTTAGGCTCACAAACAGCCTCCCACGCAAACAGATATAAAGGCCTTCTCTAGTACACATTGAAAAGCAGCTACCACACTGAAAAAGTTTCAGATGCCTGAAGAGGCAGCAGCCTAGCAACCATGGCTAAATTGGAAATAAAAAATAACAATCAGAGGCATAAAATAAAACTGTTAACATGACTGATTTTTTATTTTATCTTTTGGTGACAACAGGTGATGGAGTTTTCCTTTATAATTATGTTATGCTTGAAATACAAAGCAAATAAAAAGGAGAGGCCAGCTAAAAAAAGATTTTTAGAAATTTAGACAAAAACATCTTTCTGGTTTATTGATCAGGGTAGTATAAAACCTTGCCCCATGACCCAGCACTAGCGCTAATCACGTTGGAACTATTTGCCACCGAAAATGAGCAGCGGCAGCGAATTTTGGCGACATATCACCATTCCCCCCCTTGTCCTACATTGTGCAAGTGTTGGGTTATGCTAGTGCAACATCATTAGCACTAGTGCACAGTTGGGTACTACCTTGTATTAAATGCATTCAAAGAAATAGCAACAAATATTTATTAACCTGTTTGGGAAAAGGCCATTTTATGTGTTCCATCTGTACAGTATGAATTAACTAGATACTGTTACAAATTATTTTTTGTTTTATTTCTACTTGTTCCTAGTAAATCTCTGCGCTTACATCATCCCTGGTTTTGCCTCTGGGAGTTGCCTTGTTAACTTTTTGTTAATGGGAGTTAATACAGTACTAATTCTTCAGGGTTCAGTTCTTTCTCCAGGGTTTCCAGACATTAAATATCTGAGTGAGGATGGTGTGTGTGTGTGTCACTTTATCTCCAGCACTCAGGCATATCAACACATGCAAATGAACTCTTTTATTTAAAATGGGAAGCCATTGTGTGTAGAAATGGCATCCTTACATAATAATGATTTGGACAAGGAGGTGCAGGGAATGCTTATCAAATTTGCAGATGACACAAAATTGGGTTATAGCTAATACCCAGGAAGACAGAAATAAACTTCAAAGTGATCTTGATAGGCTGGAGCACTGGGCTGAAAACAACAGAATGAAATTTAATAGGGATAAATGCCAAGATCTACACCTAGGAAAAAGAAACCACTACAGGGTCAAGGGGGCAGAGTTGAGTGGAAGTCCACCAGACTAGCTACACATCAGAAATTGGGTCAAGAGGACCCTCTCTGAAGGAGGAATCCATGAAAAGCCTGTTGGGCATGGCGGAAAACTGTTTAGTTGATAGGGAACTGCCTTGCTTTGTTTATCTAATTAGGCTTAGATGATAGCTCCTTGCCTTCACAGTTTCTACAGCTATGAAGATGTGGTTTGTTTGTTCATTTGTTTTACTGAATAAAGACTTTGTGGCTTGCACAACGAATCTCTGTTGCCTCACATTTCTGTGGGAGGGCTAAGAATCCAGACACATCGATATATATTTTTCAAAACTGAAGAAAGCACTTTCAAACAGATCAAAGACATTACTTTCCTTCTAATCCTAATCCTAATCCTTAACTCTTACACACACACACACACACACACACACACACACACACACACACACACCATTCACAAGGATATATACAAATGCATAGGCATACATCTTGACAGATACGCTTCCCATCTCAGGTTTACTCACACACGTATAAGTACAATCATTTGATATCTCATATGTGACTATTAGTTCATTTAGCCAGCCCATCTGGATTGGTGCAGTTTGATATATATTTTTCTGCTCCTTGTTCAGATCATTTTATGTTTTTGTACCATGGCTTTCAATTGATTCTTCCCTTCCTCTTCATCACTTTAAGCACCTTGTGCTTACTTTCAAATGGCTCCAAGGTCTTACTCCTCTATATCTAACTTCTCTTCATTCTCTATATGCCCTTCCATGGACCATTTGCTCTACAGGTACCAATTTCCTAATTCTGCCTAACATTGCCTTCTCTGTTCCTTTTTCCTTGCAGCTCTGGATCTTTAGAATGACATCTATCTTTTTTTACATTCAAGGGCCCAAGACCCATCTATTCACAGTGGTATTTTCCTAATGGAACTTCCCATTTCATTTTCTTCCTTTACCACTAAGGAATGATGCATTCAACATTATATTGCAGCTTGTTTTAGTATAATTGATTACTGCTTCTCAATTTTTGAAAAAAGATCTATATTAGATTGTGTACGTTAATTTTTTACTTTATTTTTATTTTGCAATTTATTACTGTTGTAAAAACTCTCCCTTTGCTTGGCTACACCAAGCAGGATATAACACTTTGAAAACATTTTGAAAACTGTATATGGATTGTGTCCTGGGCCTCAACAGTTGTCACTACTGTTATAACCTGTTTTAAAGCAGTAGTGTAAATCCTGCCTTTATGTCATATTTGCATTTGGAGGGAAATAATTGTAGCTTGCAAAGACAGACTTTTTTTTTAAAAAAAAAATGTACAGTGCCGAAAAATGTTAGGCATAATGACAGTGATGATGATTATGAGGTTTCATTTTTAGCTATCAGGTTGCTTTCATGACTTAATGTTCCCCTGGAGAATGCTGTTAACACAGTGTTAGCTCTGCAATATTTTTTGTTCTCTGATTCAGCTGAGAATATAAGTCACCTGTGAAACAGACCAGTTTACACACAACTGATGGGGCACTCATTGAGATCATCATGGTGCTGCCTTATTATGCAGGCAACATCTCTTGAATTCAACTTGATACTTAAAACAGCTCATCCTCCAAAGACAACGAAGATGAATTGCTCTTTCTTACGAGCTTCACTGCACAGGCTTCGAGTAGTTAGACTTCATAAATGTTTTATAACTTTATATTGTACCTATACCAGCTTCGGTGGAGGTAAATGAGTGGCTATAAGGCACTGGAAGAATGTGCATATATTGACAAGGCAATGAAATAAAATATAGCAAATGTTCCATTGATTTGACACTCAGAGACTCAGGATTAAATCCAGATGGGGATTAGTATACTGTCACATTAATCATTTGTGTCACCATCCAACTTCAAAAGTAAAAAGCAAAAGAAATTGCTACGGTAAGCAATTGCTACAGTAAGATTTTTTATATATATATAAGACAGGATCCAAATAACCTGCCCTATTGCTGCCATTGTTGCTGTAGCCAGAGCAGTGGCACGAATAACACAGGTTCTTGCCAGCTGAGCTTGGGAGCTGTTTTACCAGTGAGGCTTCAGGGCTGTAGAGCAGGTCAAGGCATAGATCTGGGGCAAAGCTGCCAAAGTAGCACAGGAGTCTCACTGAACTAGCTGAGATGAACAGAACGAAATGCTGCACCTGTAGCAGCTAGACAACTGTTAAATAAGTTTATAGCTGTCCCTGCAGCTCCTCCACCCTTTCCTGGTTCATCTGCACCCATATGAGCACACATCAGTTTGTGTTGCGACTTCCTGAGTATTGCATCCAGTTCTGGGCACCACAATTCAAGAAGGATGCAAACAACTCGGAGGAGGGCAACAAGGATTATCAGGGGGTCTGAAAACAAAGCCCTATGAGGAGAAACTGAAACAACTGGTACAAAATAGGGCAGCCCGTTTACTAACAGGGACTGGCCGACGAGATCACATCACACCAGTCCTTTTCCAGCTTCATTGGCTGCCAGTCCAGGTCCGGGCCCAATTCAAAGTGCTGGTATTGACATTTAAAGCCCTAAACGGTTTGGGGCCAGGTTATCTGAAGGAACGCCTCCTCCCATATGTACCTACCCGGACCTTAAGATCATCTACAGGGGCCCTTCTCCGTGAGCCCCTGCCAAAGGATGTGAGGCAGGTGGCTACTAGGAGGAGGGCTTTCTCCGCTGTGGCACCCCGGTTGTGGAACGAGTTCCCCAGAGAGGTCCGCCTGGCGCCTACACTGTACTGCTTTCGTTGCCAGCTGAAGACCTTTTTATTTACTCAGTATTTTAACACTTAATTTTAACTTAAATTTAAATTTTACTGTTTTAACTCTGTATTTTAATCTTATAATCAACTTTGCTGTGTGGTTTTATCCTGGTTGCGCTTTTTATACTGTATTTCGAAATTGTGTTTTTAACCTGTTGGATGTTTTTTGTGGTTTTAATTTTTGTGAACCGCCCAGAGAGCTTCGGCTATTGGGCGGTATAAAAATGTAATAAATAAATAAATAAATAAATAAACTGGGCATGTTTAGCCTGGAGAAAAGAAGATTGAGGGGAGATATGATAGCACTCTTCAAATACTTGAAAAGTTGTCAGACAGTAGAGGACCAGGATCTCTTCTCGATCCTCCCAGAGTGCAGGACATGGAATAATGGGCTTAAGTTACAGGAAACCAGATTCCGGCTGGACATCAGGAAAAAAATTCTGACTGTTAGAGCAGTACGACCATGGAACCAATTACCTAGGGAGGTTGTGGGCTCTCCCATACTAGAGGCATTCAAGAGTCAGATGGACAACCATCTGTCAGGTATGGTTTAGGGTGGATTCCTGCATTGAGCAGGGGGTTGGACTCAATGGTTGCATAGGCCCCTTCCAACTCTACTATTCTATGATACTCAGGCTCAACAATTGAAAGCTCTGTACTGTCTGATGGACACTGCATCTCTTGCCTTCAATTTCAACTCATTGCTGTCTCTATCTCTGGGGCTCCAGGTGTGACTGTGAAGGGTCAGGAACTTGGGTCTGTGTCTAGTCAAGGAGTGTCAGGACCCCCACAATCATGCAGAATCCCCATGGGGTTCATCTGAAGAGCTTGGGATGTGACACATCAAAGATGAAGCCAGAACTTCCACTGGTTGTGTTCAAACCTATGTGCATGTTTAAAGTAACTATTTGGATGCTCCTGGTCATAGTATTGGTTTTGGTTTTAAAAGCATGCCTTCCGCTTGTTTCTTCACACCAATGTTCTGAATTGGTTTTAAAACTTTGAAGGAAAAATACTGGCATCTGGCAATAAGATAAGTAAAGAAAAACTGCACACAGTGTTTGCTACATGGATTTTCTTAGAGGATTCTCTGGGCATTTTAGGAATCCGTTAAGATGAGCACAATATCCAGGCAATCATTACATGATAAACCCAGATATTTGATCCCTTTTAACCCAAACCAGTTTTCATGGCAAAAATCAATACCAGCTACAGGGAAACTTATGGTTGGCAAGGTAATGTCTGTACTTATCTTGACCTAAGTAACCCTGAAGCAAAAGCAAGTATCAGGTAGAGTGTTAGACCAATGTATATAAAAAGTACAGTATAAATGGCAATTCGGTGAATGTTATCATATCATAAATGTAGGGGGACATCTTTTCTTCTCAAAAAGAGTTTTCTCTCAAGTTTGTCTTGAGTTTTCTCGTTGAAGGCACATCTACACCAAGCAGGATATTCCACTATGAAAGTGGTATATAAAAGGCAGGAGCCACACTACTGCTTTATAGTGGTATTGAAGTGCACTGACAACTGTTGGGGCCCATTGACACATACCATATACCACTTTCATACTGCTATATCCTGCTTGGTGTGGCTCCTGCTTTTTATATACCGCTTTCATAGTGGAATATCCTGCTTGGTGTAGATGAGCCCTAAGAAAACTTCTTAGCTTGATGTTTCTCTCCACATTTCATTTCTATCTTTCTTTTTCATGTTTTAGTAGATTGAATGCTTGCTGGAGGGGACCAGTTTATTTTACTTTATGTACAGCACCTAGTACAGACTAAGTGCATGAATAAATATTAAATGAACATGCTGCTGCTCTATAAACCCAGTCTCATTCCAGAAGTGCAAGCACTGGCTTAAAACTCATGCAGTATCCTAAAATGTTTGTATGTCAGGGCTGATGGTCTCATAAAGCTGGACAGGAAGAAAGGTGGTTATCAGCAGGCAGTTGGACTTGTCGAGGCTAAAGAAGGCAGGAACGACTGCAAGCTGGTAAACTGTAACTTAATTATGTACAGTCATGATAGCAGTTCAGCATTTATTCAAAAGAATACTTGTTGAAACTAAGGAGACAGACTGGAATCCAGTCCTTATATAGCCAGGTAAAACCTTCTGCTCTGGATGGAGTTGCACTCCCTGTGAAAGATCAGGTTCATAGTCTGGGGGTCCTCCTAGATCCATCAGTGTTGCTGCAAGCCTAAGTAGCCATGGCAGCTCACAGTGCCTTTTACCAACTTTTGCCAGCTACACCTCTCCTGATCAGGATAGCTTGGCTGTGTTGGTACATATACTAATAACCTCAAAACTGGATTACTGCAATGCATTCTATGTGGGGCTGCCCTTAAAGCTGCTCCAGAAGATGGAGTGAGTGCAGAAGGCAGCAGCTCAGTTGTTGTTGGGAGCTGCTCCGTTTCAGCATTGAACTCCTTTGCTGAGGGAACTGCACTGGCTGCCTATTTGCTACCAGGACCAGGTTTATGGTTCTAATACATAGTACTAGTCTATTAGAACCTGATCAGGAAACAGGATACTTGAGAGAGCACCTTTTCCCTTACCAACCTACCCAGTCACTGAGGTCATCAGAAGGCATATTCCTGGTGATTCCACATGGACCTATGGTCTGATTGTAGTCCACCAGGATAAGAGCCTTCAATGTGGTAGCCCCATTCCTATGGAAGTCCTTACCTTTAGAGGTCAAGCAGGCTCTTCCTGAAAAGAGTTTTATCAGAACTCTGTTTCTTTTTAAAAATAGATTTATTTATTTTAATATGGCATTTTTATTCTTTTATCCCATCAATTGTTCGCCACTCTGAAATCTTTGGATGTGGGTGGGATACAAATCTTGTAAATAATAAATAAATGGCCCTTTGTATCATGTGACAACTGCTAAGTTGGTGAGCTGCCAGCTTATCTGCATTGACATTACTCAACGGCAGCCTATAGTAAGTAGTGACTCCTGTATCTGTCATTTTGAACTGTTCCAAATGTCATACAAAGTCTACCACAGTCCATGTTCAAGTCCCCTTGCATGTTGCACTGAGTAGATTTGCTATACTCATTCCCTTCTCCCCAATATAGTCATTTACTTTTAGGACTATGCCAGGTTTTCTGCATTTTCCAATGATGCTTTGGCCAACAAGGTTGCTACCTTTACTACTCAATCGTAGAAGTGTTGTCATGGCGATGTTGCACAGCAGCATGGGCAGCCAGAGCTGTAACAAGAAACACTACTACAGAAGTTCCAAAAAGATTTGGACACTAATGCAAAACAACAACAACAACATGCTTTGAATGGCTCCATGTGCCATTGTTGAAACAGGCCAAAGCATACAGGTCTTTCAACTAACATCCACCACAGGTAATAGGATCTATGAAAAAGCCACACTGCTTATTCTCTTTCTCATATAAGCAAACACTTCAACATTCATAGATGTGGGAGAGGGATTAAACATGATGTCTGGAGACCAGTTTTGGTAGACAACCTGCGAATAAAAATGTTGCTATTGTTCATATGGAGCTTATACACTTGGGGGGGGAGTGGGGGTTTAGGTTTAGCTAAATGGCCTCTTGCATTTCTCTATGCTATTAGCGGGCAAAGAAATGGAGAGGAACATTTCACTGAATTTATGCACGGGGAAGAGAAATTCTACAACAGTTTCTCAGAGAGGGGGTCACCATTAGCAGTGGTTGCAGTTCTTTTTTCCTAAGGGCTTTTGGATTTTTGTGCTGCCACCATTTTGGTGCTGTTTTTAAGCTTATCTTATCATTGCAAGGTGCTATGTATGTTCTTTTATTATCTCACCATCACTCTGCAGCCTCCCCGGTTGCCCATGCTTCTGGATCTAAAAAAAACCCATGGTGAAGGAATTACCCCATGATGTCTTCCCCTGGGCTTTATTTGAAGTGAGATAAAAAATATTTAAAATAAATATTTTGGGCTTCCTCCCACCCCCCACGCCCAGTGATATAGAGTAATGATGGGTAAACTCACCTGGGTCTGATTCCTCGGACACTCATCCCACCACCTTCATCCGCCCCTACTCACAGCACCACGCAAGCTTTTTTTGTGGCCCTGTGTTTAGCAATGTCACGAGCCCATCCACCCTCAAATGAAGCCTCCATTGTGTACAACAACAGAGGCTCCAGAAATTATGTAATTTCCAGACCCTTCATTGTTGTGCACAATGGAGGTTCCGGACGAGGACGGATGGCTGCCAGGCCCTTGTAGTGCTGTGCAGGCGTTCAATCTGTGGGCCTGCAAATGTGCTGGGGCCGCCCTGCTGGGTCAGGGTGTGTGCGATGTGGGGGAGTCAGTTGGACTCCCAGACCCAGTCACGTGTCCGCAACATCCATAGTAAGAAAAACTTCCTGATTGTAGGAAAAACTTCCTGTTAGAGCAGTACAACAATGGAACCAGTTACCTAGGGAGGTTGTGGGCTCTCCCACACTAGAGGCATTCAAGATTGCAGCTGAACAACCATCTGTCATGGATGCTTTAAGGTGAATTCCTACATTGAGCAGGGGGTTGGACTCGATGGCCTTGTAGACCCCCTCCAACCCTACTATTCTATGATTCTATAACCCCCTGTGTCTAACACACACACACACACACACACACACACACACACACTTACATTCTGAAGGCCTATTTATTCTGTAGTTTAAATACTGGTTTTCTAAAACAACAACAACAACAACAACAACATGTTTTTGTAATAATCTGCAGCTGTTACCATATCTTACTATATTTGTAGAAATAATTTATTTGTGAACTTCCCAGAGAGCTTTGGCTATTGGGCGGTATAGAAATGAAATGAAATAAATAAATAAATAAATAAATAAATAAAAATAAAGACTATCTTGATATTCATCAAACCTTTATTTGATCCCATGGAGCTTCCCTTTTTTTCCAGTGGCCTTCACTGTGTGATGGCCTGACAGGTATAATGTCAGGACTATCTAATTATTTTGGGAAGACTATGTCTTGCAGCACTAAAGTCTATTTAAGATGATTTTGCTGCAGATCTAACACCCTTGGAACGGATATCCTCCTGAAAGCAGCAGGGAAGCTCTTTATCCCCTTTGCATGATTATCAACACACCCATCCTTTGTGATTTAAGATAAAATTATCAAGAGTTGATGAAGATGACAGGATTATTGCAAGCTCTGCTGTCAGTTTGACATGGAGAATAAATGCAGGAAATGAACCTTCTATTCATGTATTTGCTGCTACATTTACAGTGATTTAAAAGAATTTCATGACTTCACAGGATCAGATAACGTTAAGAGTTTGAAAGTATCACAAAGATAATCTAGTCAGAACCTTGCATCAAGAGAGACATGATTTACCAGAACAGAACAAACTCTTCCAGATGCATGCCCAGCCTCTTCTTTTAAAGGAAAGCAATAGCTTAACTAGTTAGGTGGCCCTACAATAACATCAGCAAAACCTCTGAAATGATGGTGACAGCTGAAGGGTTGGTGAGGCCCAACATAGTGCAAGAAACCCTGGGGGATCTCTTTCCCCCAGGGCAACTAAAATGATCAAGGAGCTGGAGCGTCTCCCTATGAGGAAAAAGTTACAAAAGCTGGGATAGTTTAGCTTGGAAAAAAGGACAGTAAGGGGAGACATGATAGAGGTATACAAAATGATGCATGATGTGGATAATTTGGATAGGAAGGTATTTCCCCTCTCTCTCAGAATACTAGAACTCAGTCATCTCATGAAGCTGATTGGTGGGAGATTCAGAACAGATAAAAGGAAATACTCCTTTACATAGCACATAGTTAAACTATGGAATTCACAACCAGAAGGTGTAATGATCCTATCTCTCCTTTCTCATCTCACACTATTGCCCCGCTCGTGCTCTTCGCTCCTCTGATGCCATGTTTCTCGCCTGCCCAAGGGCCTCTACTTCCCTTGCTCGGCTCCGTCCATTTTCTTCTGCTGCCCCTTACGCCTGGAACGCTCTTCCAGAACATTTGAGAACTACAAGTTCAATCGCAGCTTTTAAAGCTCAACTAAAAACTTTTCTTTTTCCTAAAGCTTTTAAAACTTGATGTTGTGCAGACTTTATACTGTTAGTTTTACCCTACCCTGTGCCTGCTTACCCTACCCTGTGCCTGTTTGCCTTCTCTTCCCCTCCTTATTGTTTTACTATGATTTTATTAGATTGTAAGCCTATGCGGCAGAGTCTTGCTATTTACTGTTTTACTCTGTACAGCACCATGTACATTGATGGTGCTATATAAATAAATAAATAAATAAATAAATAAATAATAATGGTAATGATAGCCACTGGCTTTAAAATTTGGATGGCTTTAGAAAGAGGTTCAGTAAATTCCTGGAGGAGAAGGCTACTAGTTCTGTTGGCTATATGTTTCCAATATCAGAGGCAGTGTTGGAATGAGTACCTAGGTTGCTCCGTGCTGGTTTCTTTGCCTATGTTGCTGGTGGCTTCCGGTGCACCAGAAGGCAGATGATTGTTGCCTGTGTCCTCTGAGCTCCGGCTACTCAGAGGAGGCAGAGGTTGATGAAAATGTTTTATTCTAGAACAATGTGTCCATTTATGTGTCTATAATAATTTCACTTACAAGTACAAAGCAGCAAGGGCTTTCTCAATCCTGGGGTCCTACTTTAAGCAGGTAGGCTGGAACAAGCAGGGTTCTTCTAACGACAATCTCTGGAAAGGTGCAGGTAACGATATAAGCCTTTATATACCATATATACCAGGGTCCTGCTATGCTTGTGTCCTGTTTGTGGGTTCCTTGCCGACAGCTGGTTTGCCACTGTGTGAACAGAGTACCGGACTAGATGGACCATTGATCTGATCCAGCATGGTTCTTCTTATGTCCTTAACATCCTGAAGCTATTTTTACTTGATAATACTCAGATGAAAGGACTTTATTAACACTTTCTCTATATTATCTCACATTTGGTTCCTAAGAATTAAGCAATCAAAATCAAACAACCTATAACTTTTTCGATAGTTTTCAAGTTCTCACATAATGATACGCAATTATTCATATTTAAGTATAGCTTCCCGAACATTAAGGGATGACTGGCTATCCCATTTAAAAATCTTACCAATGTTAGAATTACATAGTGCAACATTTATGTTGAAAACTTTATCTAGCTCTTTTATTTACTAAGTTTGAAGTGACATCAAGCATTAATTGTGAACAACCTAATCTTCTGCTCATATTGTTGTTGTTATTATATCCAATAGAAAATGGACAATTTTTAAGATCAGCAACCTTAAAAAAATAGATGCTTTTTGTTTTTTTGTTTAAAAAACAACAAAAAAAGTGAATTTGAAACAACAACATAATCTCGCTATTACCTCAGAATGATACAAAGGTAAATTTGCTGTTTTGGCTTGTATGCAACAGCTTTTAGGCTAGCATACAGCTTGTACCATTTACTTCTACCATTTCCATCCTTGCACAAGAGTAAACTCCACTGTTTTGATTCCACTTGTACAGACACTTCTGCAACCTGTTGCACAAGCAACAACTTTACAGTAGGTGTTTGTGTGCTAGTTGCTCCACTAGCCAATACTTCCATAACCTCTTGTAGGCACACAGCCCTTTAATAACATCTTTTTGGAAGTATCTACAAACTGAGCTAATGGGATATCAGCGTAATTAACCACTGTATCCTTTGAACATTTTCATATTTGAACAAGATTAGGCACATTAGAATCCTCCAAATGAAAATGCTTAGATTTTAAAGGGGTATCAATAGAAGACCACTTTCTAGCATCAACACTGCCAAACTGCAACACACTAACTCCTCGATACACTAGCTCTTGGATATGAGGATTCAGTTTGGATTAAATATTGTTCCAATTTCATCCACTGAGATTCAATTATCAATTTATCCTGAGTTGGAGAAAAACAGATATTAAATATCAAAATCTGTTCATCTCTAAACTGTCACAAAACTGCCATGAAAAATCGCATGCTGGAACATTGTAACTACATCCAACTATAAAGATGTTAAACATAATATACTGAAGGTGACATCTAAGTCTATTTAAGTCTATTAATTCTTAAGAACATGCTTCTTGAAGGGAAACAAAAGCAAATCCCTTAATGTAGTTCCTCGGAATAGTTTCTGGGAAAATATCATGAACGCACAAGCTCTGTAGGCAATGGGACATCTCTAGGGGTTTACTCAAAAATCTCACTTGATAATGGGACATCCAAGCTTGCCAGTGGCTAACTTATAACAACCCGCTTTCTCTCTCCTGACAACTCAATAGAAAAGAGCTCCCTTGTTCCTGATAATAGCACACCCTTAGAGAATTGATCTAGCAGTAATTTACCCCTTTGCTCTTTCTATTATTCACAGAACAAAAGCTTTCTGTGGAGTACTCTCACCATGAAAATGGGCAACTGAAATATTCCCAATGGTCTTAGTATAGTACAATAGCCAGATTTCCCAATAGAAGCATGAGCCTCGATGTGCTCTTTGAAATTATTAGCACAGTAGCATGGAGCCCCCCTCTTCCATCCAATCATCTGGTGGATCTCATCGAACTAGTAAAGCAAAAGCAGCTCAGACTTTGACACTCTGTAGGTTTTGCACCATGCAATATTCTAGAAGATCCAGAAACAGGGCTGGCCCGAGACATTTCCTGCCTGAGGTAGAACAGGAAATGTGTTCTACCTAGCCACCTAAGAAAAGGTACATGGTATCTAAAGCTGTCTGATATTTTCTACATGAAGTAGAAAATCCCACAAGCACCTTAGTCCCTATCTGGCATTAGAAATACAATTATAATAAATTAAATAACACACAATTTGCTGCCCTTTCATGGCAACCAAAATCAGTTAAACCAAAAATGAAAGGAGGAAAGCATCCAAGTCAAACATTAATAGAAGTATAGCTTCCAAATTGTGTGAGGTAATGGTTCCTCTCTATTTGGCCCTGGTTAGCCTTCATCTAGAGTATTGCGTCCAGTCCTGGGCTCCACAATTCAAGAAGGACGCAGACAAGCTGGAAAGTGTTCAGAGGAGGGCAACCAGGATGACAAGGGGTCTGGAAACAAAGCCCTATGAAGAGAGACTGAAAGAACTGGGCATGTTTAGCCTGGAGAAGAGAAGATTGAGGGGAGACATGATAGCACTCCTCAAATACTTAAAAGGTTGTCACACAAAGGAGGGCCAGGATCTCTTCTCAATCCTCCCAGAGTGCAGGACAAGGAATAACGGGCTCAAGTTAAAGGAAGCCAGATTCCAGCTGGACATCAGGAAAAACTTCCTGACTGTTAGAGCAGTACGACAATGGAATCAGTTACCTAGGGAGGTTGTGGGCTCTCCCACACTAGAGGCATTCAAGAGGCACCTGGACAACCCTCTGTCAGGGATGCTTTAGGGTGGATTCCTGCATTGAGCAGGGGGTTAGACTCAATGGCCTTGTAGGCCCCTTCCAACTCTGCTATTCTATGATTCTATGAAAAGAAGGGACAAACAGGTCCTCCGGATGCAAAAGGATGTATTTATACAAAGCCCGACATGTTTTGGCCTGTGTCCTTTTAAAGGCCTTCTTCAAGAGGCTTACTTATTAGAAGTTGTCTGCAGATTTCCCTCTAGCAATGAACTGTCTTGTGCTGTCACCAGTGAATATTAGTGCAAGGCAGTAATATTAGTGCAAGGCAGTAATCCTTTTGTATCCTAAGGACCTGTTTTTCCCTTCTTTTGTTTAACCCAAATCAGTTGCCTTAATGAATAGTAGTGCCAGCCCCATCCAGACACATTAAATGGCAGTTGATCAGTTCTCAGCGGGTAGAAAAACGGATGACTCCTTCTCTACTTTCCTTGTGAAACCAGGTTTAAAATGCCCTATTCTACCTTTAGTACTAATTAGTTATGCTGCTTTTTATGTTTGTAGATTTTTATTTTTGCTTTTAGCTGATGTGTACTGTTTAAATTTCGGGATACTGCTTTAGAAATTTCGAGATAGTGCTTTAGAAATTTTGTAAAAAAAGCTAAGACATTTTGGATTCAGATACATTCATTAATCCAAAAATATTAAAGACAAATATAGAAATGAAACCGGAAGCTTTCTTACTTGGACTAATGGACAAACAAACAAAAGAGAAGTGTGGAAACTTATTTTTGTACATGGTGACGGCAGCAAGATTGCTATTCGCACAGAACTGGAAACATCAATGGATGTTGAAGATGTTGGAACTTGCAGAGATGGCAAAACTTACAGCGATAATGAGAGAAAGGTCAACAGTCACGTTTATGTCGGAATGGAAACCTTTGATAGAATATTTGAAAGAGACAGAAAAATGATGTATTTGTGTGTGGATTCCAGAGTAAGATGGGGAAAGGGAGGAAAGAAGCATAATTCTGTGAACCCGATGTATGTAAATGGGGTGATCATGTAAAGGGTAATTATAAATTAAGGGGCATCTCTGGCATGAAAAGGGCAAAAGAAAAACATATCCTAACCTCACCCTTAAATGTTTTTAGTGTAATTGTAGATGCTATATGTATCTTTGTTTGTATGTATTATGTGTGATGTTCGCTTAGATGTTGTTGGAAAAAATAAAAAAAATATATTAAAAAAAAGAATTTTTTCATCGATAAGCTGTTTAATAAAGTTTAAAATAAAATATATCTAGGAAATGTGAAACCCTCCTGAGAAATTTCTAAGCAACTCGGTTGGATTCCTTCAAAATTCATCTGAGTTTGTGTGCCAGGACAAATCCACAAATTCACTTCAAAGTTCACCTTAGGCAAAATTTCTATAGTCAGTTTATAAATAGCAAGCTTAACAACATCATGAAACCAACTGTTTATATATTATCAAAGGGCCATTTCTGACATGACTTTTCCAAAATGTGAGAAGAGTATGTATAGTTAAAGAAGAAAGAAAAAAGAAACAGCACAAAGAGAACTCTCCATAATGTCACCAAGATAGCTGAGACCTTGTGAGAGTCTCCAAAATGGTTAATAAAAAATATCATCTTTTCCATTTCTCATTAGTTCAGCTTCCCTATGACCAACTTTATTTCTTTTTTCTTTTATTTCCTTTTCTTCAAAATGTCACTTAAGGCAGTGCTATTTGGATTCATTGAACCTGTCATCCAGTCATGATTCCTCATATGCATGAAATTAACTAGAAGTAAAACATCATGTTCCCCATCATATCAGCTGTCAGTCCATTGAAAGCTCTGTTATCTTTAGGATGGAGTGAAAATGATTAAGATAGACCTGAGAAACAGAAGACATATCTAATTCCTGTCTTATAAATGTAAACATCTAATAATATGTATATACACTTGTTCACGCACATAGATCAAATCAGGTGGAACAAAAAGGCACCAGTAGAACTAAAAACACCTTTCTGGATGCCTTCTGAGATGACCTACTCCTCCAACTTCTTCTTCTTCTTCTTCTTCTTCTTCTTCTTCTTATTATTATTATTATTATTATTATTATTATTAATTTATTTGTATCCCACATTTTGCCCAATGCTGGGCCTCAAGGTGGCCTTACAAAGTTTAAAACATACATTGTGTGTGTGTGGGGGGGACAAAACCATAAACGTTTAAAATACACAACAAAATTATAAGACATTAACATAGATGGAGGGCCAGATTATTTTCCAAAGGCTTGCTTGAACAAAAATGTTTTAGCCTGCTTCCGAAAGCCCATCAAGGAGGGAGCCAGCCTAGCTTCCCCGGTAAGAGAGTTCCAGAGCACTGGAGCAGCCACCGAGAAGGCCCTCTCCCATGTTCCCACCAAGTGCGCCTGTGAAGATGGTGGGACTGAAAGAAAGCCTTCTCCAGAAGATCTCAAAGCACGGGCAGGCTCATAAGGGAGAATACGTTCTTTCAAATAACCTGGACCTGAGCCATATAGGGCTTTATAGGACATAACTTAACCAGCACTTTGAATTGTGCCCGGAAACAGACTGGAAGCCAGTGGAGCTGTTTTAACAGGGGAGTTGTATGCTCCCTGTAACCAGCCCCAGTCAACAATCTGGCTGCAGCTCTTTGAGCCAGCTGGAGTTTCCGAACACTCTTCAAAGGCAGCCCCACGTAGAGCACGTTACAGTAATCCAATCGTAACTGTAAGCCTATATAAACTAGTTGCTGAGGATCAAGGGTGGGAAGGTGTTGGTGCAGCCGTGTCCTGTTTGTGGGTTCCTGATTGACAGCTATGTAAACAGAGTGCTGGACTAGATGGACCCTTGGTGTGGGTCCATCTTATGGCTCTTCTTATGTCCAGCATGGCTCTTCTTATGTTCTCACCTTTAAATTTATAGTGTCCTGACTGCCAAATTCCTTAACAGGATGTCTTGCTCCCATGCAATTAGCAACCCAATAGCTTTGGTCACAAACACAATGTCATGCTTGTTATTTACTGCTCACGTTTTCTGCAGTCTCAGTATATGGAATGAAGTGGTGCATCACTTCTATCACATGAATTTAAAACCAGCTCTTCTTGCTTCTAGCCTTGAAGAGGTTTATTCAGCATAATGGGATCTCCCTTGTACCAGAGTTGAAAAACGGACTTTGCGAGGTGTAATTCTGTTGAACCTGTATCCTTACACATCCCTGTAGTTCTTAAAGACCAGAGTGGTCTCCATAACAGGCAGCACAGTAAGATAGGTGCCCACTCAATGGGAGAACTTCTTCCCCTCTCCTTCCTGAAGAATTGATTAAAGGGGAGGATGTACTTTTGCAAGTGCAGGGGGAAGTTCATATTTAATTGTTCAATTTATTAAAGACCCCATATATTAAATGTTCCTGGAAATCCTAACATAAATTTCTCTATGTGGTAATAATGATGTCACAAATACAAATAAAATCTCAATTAAAAAAAAACCCAGTCTAAAACTGATAAACATGCTAAACACAGCATAAAATATAATATGGATACAAAAAATAAAATGAGTAAGAGTTAAAACCACATTGCAGGGACTAAATCTTGAACACTAAAATACTTTAAAATAATATAAAAGCCTGGGAGGACAGAAATGTCTTAGCCTGGCACTGAAAATATAGCCGTGTGGGTGCGAGGTGAGCTTCCCTTGGGAGAGCATTCCAGAACCGGAGGGGGGGGGGCTACCACCAAAAAAGCCTTCTCTTCAAATCTTCTTACAGAGACCACTCTGTTCCTTAGGATGTAATCTACCTATACTCTATCGATATGGGTGACAGTTATAACTAGCGCTAATGGAGGGTCAACAGAATTATACCTTGCAAAATCCTTCTTCTTTCATTTCAACTCTGGAACAAGGTAGCCCCCATTATGTTGAATAAAGGCTGTGAAGTTAACAGGCTTGTTTTGGCTCAGCTCTAACACTGATGAGCCCTGTATTAGGCCACAGCTAGACCTAAGGTTTATCCTGGGATCCTCCAGGGTTCGCCCCTGCCTGAGCACTGGATCCCCTGTGTGTCACCTAGATGAACAGGTTTGACCCCTGGATGATCCAGGGATAAACCTTAGGTCTACCTATGGCCTTAGATGCAGTTTGAAATGTAAGGCCTAAACTATTTTCAGAGAAATATCTCATTTTTTTAAAAAAAAACTCTCATTTTCTGAATCAAGAAAATGGAAAGTTTCTTTGCAAAATAAGAAAAATAGAAGGAGGAGGAGGAGGAGGAGGAGGAGGAGGAGGAGGAGGGAGTTTTATGTCTAGATCTGTTAATCAACTATAAATTAATTATTGGGGGGAGGGGAAGAGAGAATTACAGTGCTTCATTTCCATACAAGGACCTGGCAAGAGCTCAAAGAGGAACCATCTTCAAGGCAAAACAGTGCCAGGCTTTCACAGAGTAAATAAATATGGATGATGATCAATTTCCCACCTCAAAAAATTACATTTTTAAATCGTCTGCATGGTTGGTATGCACCCAGCAATTCTAATATCTACATTGTTGATCTAGAAAGCTGAAGTGACAGCTTCATAATATTCAGTAATCCCCCCACCCCCAATTAATCCCCATTTACTCCAAGGAGCAATCTGTCTGAGAGGCACAGACTGCTTTATAAAGAAAGATAGAATCCAATAATAATTTCATTTTAATTTATGGAAAGATAATTCTGTTTGTCTTGTCATGATAACAAATTACCATTTTAGGGTTTATTTATTTATTTATTTATTTACTGCAAAGAAATTTTGCGTTCATCCTCATAAAGCAGGGATGGAGATAAATAAATCACCATAAAGCTACAGCTAATTCCCAGTCCAGACTGGAAAAGTTACCTCAGAATATTGACGGATGATGAAACTGGGATAGAAGAAAGCCAAATTTATATCATAGGATGGAACAGCCTTGCCCAACCTGGTGTCTTCCAAAAGCGTATGACTGAAACTCCCATCATTCCAGGCAACATGGGCAATTGATATCAGTTTAACCCATCCTGTACATTTATTCCAAGATAAAACTGTTTTGTTCTGCTCATCTTTCCTTGTAAGTTTCAGAAGCTAGGCAAGCCTACACATCTAATGTTATCACCCTACAACCTCTAGTACAAGAACAAATTCTCTCTGCTCCACCCTACAATATGCATCAGTCAGAATATGGCTAGTTCCCTATCTCAGCTGCATGCCTTGCATTGTGTACAAGGTCATGTTCACAACGTTTCTATTGAATGAACTGTTAGATGCTAGACTAAGACTGGTTTTGGACGACATGATAACCAACAGTGTGCTAAATAGTCAACTGTGGGTTACTGTGTTGTCTGTCGGGACTTTTTCACATCCACGGTGGGTTATCTGGGGCCTTGCTAGACCTGCCGGCTTACGCCGGCAGGGAGGCGGGGCCGAGGCGCGCTGAAGTTAGCGCGCCTCCCCCAGGCTACTAGACGCACGACGCGCAGGGACGTCGCGTCCCTGCGGCGTCCGGCATTTTTAAATTTTTTTTAAAGGGGCCGGGTGCGGCCCGAAGACTCCGGAGAGGTAAGTGCTTTTTTTGGGGGGGGGGGTTACCCGGGGGGGGGCGAAGGCTGGGAGCCAGGGTGGGTGGCACGGGGGGAGGGTGGGCGCGATCGCACCCGTCCTCCCCCCGTGCCACCCACCCTGGCACCCACCCTCCCAGCCTTCGCCCCCCCCCCGCCGATGGGCACAGCGCTACTATAGGCGCTGTGCCAGGTCTGCGGCTTTTCGTGGCTCCTCGCGAGTAAGCGAGGAGCCGCGAAAAGCTGCGGAAGTCCCTAGACGTTCCCCAGCTCCGGCCTGAGGCCGGAGCTGGGGAAAAGGTGTGCCATAAGCGAATTTGCTTATGGCGCGTTGGAGGAGGCCTCAGCGCGGCCTGTCTCCGGATTCCCCTGTGCGTCATCTGGACGCACAGCAGGGAAGCCGGGACAGAAGGCGCGCTAAGGCCTCGTCTAGGAAGGCCCTTGGTCAAAATAACCATCACAAATAGAGTTGATTATTTGAACAACTGTTGGTTATGATGTCATCTGTTGGGCACCGTTGACTATTATGGTGCACACAGTTGGATATTTTCGGCGACTACAGAATCCCCTGGCAAGAGAGGCCAAAGAGGCAGCTGCCACTCTAGTCCAGCTGGCAGAACTCTCAATGGCTGATGTGATAACAGTGGGAGGGCTGAGGGAGGGTGGGAGATGTGTCAATTAAGCACACCGTTGACTAATAGTCAACTTGACACTGGCCTTAATCCACACCACAGTTGATTATAATCATGTCATATATGATAATAAGCTGTGGAGTTGACTGTTAACCCACCATTGACGATTGTGTTGTCCGAACGCAGCCTAAGCCTACCTAGTTGGCCTGTGCTTTAAAAACCAATTATGAACAATTCATTGGAATCTGGTTCATGTTGATGCCAATCTGTATGCTGTTTCCACCCCCTGCTGTTCCAGTTTGTTAATCTTGATTTTAAAAATACTATTTTCAATTGATTAGCAAGCCTCAATTTCCTTTAATGGGGGATCATTCCAAACAGAAATCTATCTCAGGATCTAGATTACCAAATATGATACGGGTTCTATTTAAAAAATTGATATAGGAAGCTTGTATTCTGGGCCAGATCTACACTTCGTGTCATATTGATAGGATCCTATCATGGTGACCGTATATTGCTCTTGCACATTTATACCTTGTCATAGCACACACAATGACATTTGCTGAATATTTTGGATAATACAGAATAAAAAGCAGGAAGTAATGCTAGAAAAGTGGCATACGGAATGCCAAACGTGCCCCAAACGTTATCAGCGCACATCAATACCAATAAAAAAGCATTAGTGTAGATCTAGCCATGGTTATGTTCCACATAAACAGGAAAACAGACGAAGGACAATTAGATGATGAAAGAGAGGTCTTTAAGTGATGAAAGAGAGATCTATCAGCAGACGCCCATGCTTTCTTCCAGTATTTCTGCCTAGGATTGTTCCTTTCTATTAATGGTGCTGTTACTCACTCAGGGGATTAACATCAGCCAGGCTAATTACTGAAGTGAGAACAGAGTAACCAAGGTAATAAAAGCTGAAGATAATTAGCAGTTCCGTACAACTCTTATAAGGCAGACAAACCTTTGTCATTTAAAATATTCATTTAGTAAAACAAGCAAATACCCATTAAAGTGCAATATTGCGAAGGAACCAAACAAATCTTGGAACAATCACTAGTATTCCAATCCTTCTTTAAAGAAGCTATTGAGACATTTTGGCAACATTTAAAAATCTCAAAGATGTTTCTTCCCCAAGCTAAGATATTTCATTATTTGTATTCATTTAGAGCGGCATTATATGGGGTGGGGGTGGGGGAATAACGTTTCCTTACCATTGGTTCTCCACCCCTGTTTTTGTCCCTCATTACTTCCTCTTTCTTCCTGGAGAGGAAAGTGGAAGTAAACAAATACTACATGGTCCATTCAGGAGTTGTTTTTATCGCACTGCTTTTCCTGCACACAACAGGGGACCATGGCAAGTTCCTTTTTTAAAAAAAGTTGGCTTAAAAGGGGTCTATTTTGCAATGGAAAAATGAGCGGAAGGAGCAGCAGATGTGTGGGAGGTGGACATTGTTACCTAAAGGATGCGCGAACATCCGTAATTGGGCAGTAGCGGGTGTGCGATAAAAAGCTCGTTTGATGATGCCCTTAGATAATAGTCACTTTAAATTTGAAAAAAAAGGCGTTCAGTAGTAGAATACATGCATTGAATGTCCATGCCCCAGGTTCAATCTCCAGCATTTCCAACAAAAGAAAGAAAAAAAGAAACTCTCAAGTTGGGGTGCTGAGGCAAGCCACCCTCACAGGGTCCACATCTCCCTGGGTGCCTTTGTGGCCAGCAGCTTCTGCTTTTAGTCCTGCTCCTCTTCACCACTGCTGCCTTAGAGACTAAGCCCCACCCCCTGGAGGAACTCTCAGAGTCATTGGCCTGGTTCAGACAACACGCTAAACCATGCGGCTGGACTGGGATGGCTGCCAAGTTCTGCACTCCTGCCGTAGACACTTTTGGCCCATCTGTGTTCAGTCGAATGCCTGAACAGGACTGTGATGTTGTCATGCTATGTGTTTTTCAAACAACACTCTATATTATTGCCTACTATGTCTGTGACCTGCCTAGGAGTATTTACACACTGGGAAGGGTGAGCTGGAAAAAACAGAGGGAGTCATTATCCCATGAACCCAACAGGCTATCTTGCATTTACCAATGGGCAGACAGTTGATTATTCAGTCATTAAGGAATGTAAAATTGCTTTTCAGCGTCATCAATCTTTGCAAATTGTCATGATTTATAAACTGTTATGAGTTATGTCTGCCTGAATACCTGAGCAAGACTTCCACTTGACCAGGGGTCCATAGTGCACTGAAATTATATCTTTCTTTTTTTTTGTCAACTGTTAACTGCCAGATATAACTTTTAGGTCTGATTGATTGCCATACATTTATTGATATTATTGTGTTTGAAAACTTAATGATTGTTCATTATTGATATGAAATAATTCATTATTATTATTATTATTATTATTATTATTATTATTATTATTTCTTACCTGCCTCTCTATTTGGATCGAGGTAGGGAACAACAATAAGTATAAATATAATAAATATTTATTGTAAGTATAAGAATAAATAAAATAAGTATACAGAAAGTATAAATACAATAAGTAACAATAAGTATAAGTACCATCCAATTTTATATTTTTTGCAACAATAAAATAAAATAAATAGCCATTTACTGGTCCAGTGCAGCATTATTTGCTTTTTTGCACTTAAGAGTGTTTGTTCTGAACTTGAAGTGTTTGTAATCTGAACTTTGTGACTTAATTTGTGCAAACTCTGTTGTTCCAGCTCTTCTATAATTCACTAATTATAAATCTTAAGTCTATAACTGATATTTTTATGGAACATTTACAATCAAATTGTCTAAGTATTGGAGGTCAATTTCTGATGAAAGTAAAAAGTATAAGTTCTACAACATATAAAATCAGTGTGTACAAGAGTGTGCATTCCAGTGCTTCATGTAAGCAAGACAATACACTTTTAGTTATTTATTTATTACATTTTTATACAGCCCAATAGCTGAAGCTCTCTGGGCGGTTTACTGGGTTATGAAAAGAAACTTTTTAACTTCATTTTAAGTTAGGTAAAGGAAACAGCTGAGCAAAGGGAAATCTAATTCACTGCCAAAATGGTCTGTAATACTGACAACTAGACTTGATTTTTAAAAGGTTGGAGCCTTTTCAAACCAACACTATCTGCATGGATAGCTATGCAGGGCAATCAAGATTTTGGATGAGGAGTTAGGGTGAAGGCAAGAGTTATGATCCTTACAGGGAAGTTAGCAAAGCACAGTTTTAAAGGTGGATAAGAAAGATAATGATGAAAACCCACAACTCTGCATAGATTGATACTGGATGCCCAGAATTTTTCTCCCACCCCAGCCTGTCGAGGTCAAACTACATGTTACTTTAAATGTGTAAAAGTAATTGTGTTCCCTGAACAGACCAGGATCCTAGCATAGGGGTTGGAGGATCTAACTTCCACCCACATCCTGCTGCAGTCCCTGCTGCATTACCAAAAGAGAATCCAATCTAGATGCTGTGTTTGAATGGGACATCACTGAATTTCAGGTCATCACTCATGTCTTGCTTGTGGGTTTCCCATGGACATCTGGTTGGCCACTGTGTGAACCGAAGGCTGGGCTGGATGGACCCTTGGTCTAATCCAGCATGGTGGCTCTTCTTATGTTCTTATGTCAGTGTGAAGAGCAGCTACAATAGGAAATTTGAGGACAGTCTACCCAGATTGTCTGCTCTTAAGAGAGCCATTGCTCTAGACTATCAAAATAGGGTGTTTTTTTGTCTGCAAGAATAATAACTTATGAATTTATTGTTTTTACGTATTGACAAAAGAAGGACTTGTGGCAAAACTCTTACATAGGCTATAGATGGGGATTTTGTTTAGTATGCATTTTTAAGCAAACTGACCTAATCAACACCCCCTAGAATAATATGTGGATTGGTATGCAGTTATCCTTTGGATTCCACACTTCTTTGAATTTTGTGATATAGTTCTCAGATCAAACACTGCATACCAAGGGAAAGTCGTATAAAAATGTGTATCTTATGGAAAACTGTATGCAAAAGTGTAGAGGAAGTACATGTTAAGAAATTATTGTACAAAATAAATGTAAATTGTGTTTGTGTGTGTGTGTGCGCGCACGTGTGTGTGTGTGTGTCTTAAATTGCAGACTGGACAAAATAAAGGTATGATTGAATACATGCAAAACTGACCTGGACCAGAAACAGATTGATCTGTCTCTCCCTACTTGTGGCAAAACACTTATTCCAGAAGATGAGAAAAGGGTGAAGGTGAGACTTCAGCGTCTCTTTGGATAGTTGTTGCTGTGGTTGATAATGACATAAATTTCAACTTATGTTTTCCACCCAGTTTTCTTAACTGTTCCATATGACCTGAGGCCACAGAGAAACACTTTGTTAATTTATTCAATAAAAATAAAGCCCAGATGGAATCTCTTGCACTGGGGACGGAGTTGCCTCTGAGTGCTCCCGAAACTACTCTCACATCATTTTTGATGGCTCAGAGTGCATGTCAAAAACAATGCCACTTAAAAAGCCTGAAGGACCCCCTGAAGAGGGCAGCTGGGTACCTAGCGATGCAAGGACCGTAGGAGTTACTGAGGAAATGGCACAGCAGGAGGCACAGTGGTGATTTTAATTCCAAATTGCCTGTGATTGAGTCCTCAGGCCTAATGTGCAAGAGCAAAAGCTTTAGTGCTGCCTCAAACTCATGGATAAAAACAAACAATCAAAAACATAGAATCATAGAATAGCAGAGTTGGAAGGGGCCTACAAGGCCATCGAGTCCAACCCCCTGCTCAATGCAGGAATCCACCCTAAAGCATCCCTGACAGATGGTTGTCCAGCTGCCTCTTGAATGCCTCTAGTGTGGGAGCGCCCACAACCTCCCTAGGTAACTGATTCCATTGATGTACTTCTCTAACAGTCAGGAAGTTTTTCCTGATGTCCAGCTGGAATCTGGCTTCCTTTAACTTGAGCCCGTTATTCTGTGTCCTGCACTCTGGGAGGATCGAGAAGAGATCCTGGCCCTCCTCTGTGTGACAACCTTTTAAGTATACTGCTCTAACAGTCAGGAAGTTTTTTCTAATGTCCAGCTGGATTCTGGCTTCCTGTAACTTAAGCCCATTATTCCATGTCCTGCACTCTGGCATGATCAAGAAAAGATCCTTGTCCTCCCCTGTGTGACAACCTTTCAAGTACTGTATTTGAAGAGTGCTATCATGTCTCCCCTCAATCTTCTCTTCTCCAGGCTAAACATGCCCAGTTCTTTCAGTCTCTCTTCATAGGGCTTTGTTTCCAGACCCCTGAGCAAGCAATTCAGTCAGTCTCCCAAAGCCACCCCTCTCCTTCCTTTTAGAGGGAAGGTCATTGGCATCGATTGGCTGATAGATGTGTTCCCCAACCCTTGGATACAACAGGGATTAGACAAGTATTGCTGATCCTCCGCCCAAAGCGATTTTACCTGGCCCTGTTACAAATATTAAGCAAAATATAGGACGTGTCCAAAAGGTTCATTCCACAAACTCAAAGAGTGCTAGTGGAGCTCTGCAAAATCTTTACATTGTGCAAGAAGTTGCACATTATGCTTGCGCAAACCAGTTGCACAATGGGTTGCAAAAGCATAATAGGCAATCAGTTGCACAACTGGTTGTGCGAGCATCATGCACAACCAGTTGTGCAACTGCATTTGCAGAAATGTAACTTTGGTCAGATTCTTGTCAGCATTTTCAAAACGTTGCCATGCCCAATGGCCACTACCAATCCTAACCATCCCCCTGGATGTTCTGCTCCGTCTCCTTGCTGTTGCATCATGTTCACTGCCCTCTATGAGTGGCCAAAGAGTGTCAGAAGCAAGGAGGAGGACCAGCCAACAGTAATTTTCCCTCTGGGTGGTAGTGCAAATTTGGCTCACAGGAAGAGAGGCCAACAAACTGGCAATGGCAAGGAGGTGGTGAACTTTGGGCACCACCACATTTACAGCCACCAAGAACAGCCCTTGAGAATGCAAGAAGTGGCTACCTCCACTGTGTCACAACGTTTCATGCTGATGTGCATCAATGCTTACAAGGGAAGCGGCTGCACAGTTTCCAAGATTGGTGAAACCCTACTGTCCAGTATGCTAAAAGCTTCATCTCACGTACACTTTTGTTCTGGTTTACCTTTGAATTATCTCATTTCGCTTATATAGTGCTTATGTAGCATATGAAAACTTGTAAACTTACATCTATGCTGTAGCGCTTTGGGGAGATCCATTGAGGTTCACTCACATGTTCTTATCCCCACCCCACCCCCAGATCTTTGTTGTACCTCCTCCTACTGTTTATTGGTTGTTTGAAGTGGGGACAACTCCCCCTCTAACAACAGGGATTGGGATTTGCTTCTCTTGTTACTGAGCACCAAAGTAGAACGTTACATAAAACTGCAGTCAACTCTTTTGCATGCTTACTCAGTAAATAAATGACATTGAGTTCAATGGAATGCATTTCCAAATTAGAGCCCCTCGGATTGCAGTATTAATTTTTGCAACTTTAAAAAGAAAAAAAATGGGGGGGCTGGGGGGGAGCGAAGCGAGTTAGGAAGTGGCCGTCTCAACTGCCAATGTACGGAGGAGGAGACTTCAAATGCAGTGCCAGGACTTCCAATGACAGAGAAATTGAGAGGGAAATCACAGTTAGTGAGAGGATTAAGCCATCCTTTCCCATGTGGGGGCTCCCAATAAAAACTGGACCCCCCATTGTTTAAAAAAAGAAAAGAAAAAGGTGGGGAGATGCAGGATCTCCCCCATGGAGAACGTTTCCATCTCTGCTTCCCTGTGTTTGTGTCTCCTGCGATCCCCGACTCAGCTTCACATGTTCAAAGGAAAGGACACACACACAAACACACACACACACACACACAGAGACAGATTCATTCAGAAGCAGCCAAAGGACTTCACTTGAAACTGACAAGACATTTGGATGAAACTGACCAGCCTTTGAAGAGTGCTCTGAGGGACCTATGGCAGGGAACAACCTGTTCCTTTGCAGTGGAAAATGGTTAAAAACACACACAGATCTAAAGAGTTTCTCCCCACCCCCTCATCTTCCTTTCCTCCCTCGCTGTCCAGTCTACTTGATTTGTGTATATGTGGGTGAGGGCTGCTGCTGCAAACCCCATTTGATTTCAACTGCTAACATGACATGCCTTGGTCTGTGCTAAGGAAAAGGGCGCAGAAAGAGGGGAAATCTTTCCAGCCCACCTTTCCCTCCATTTCTCTCCCCTCTAAGCACAGACTAAGGAGCTGTTGAAATCAATGGGTTTTACTTTTGAGTAAAGTAAATCCTCTAACCCTGCCTGGAGGCTCCCTCCCTCCATGGCTCCTGTTTAGGAAAACCTCCCAGGTGTGGAAAGAAGGGAAGTCTTTCCACCACCGCCCTTCACCTTTTCTCTCTCCTCCAAGCACAGACGAAGGGGCAGCAGGTTATGTAAGCAGTTGAAATCAATGGGATTTACTTTTGAGTAAAGTAAATCCCATTGAAGATGTACAGTTTCGGATGTACAAAGGCATAGAAATGTGATCCTAAGTTCCTCCGCACTAACAGAGCTCCAACGGATTTGAGGGAGGAAATGTAAAAAAATCAATAAAAATCAACAGATGACCCAATCTGGTTCAAATTTGGCATGCTGAAAGCTCTCATTAATACCTACTACTGTGCTAATTTGGATCTCTTTATCTTTAAAAATGAGGGTGCTGCTGACAAGGAGGGTGCATTTCCCACATTTCTTTTAAAGTGAAAATGGACGAGTTAAGATGGAGGGAGCAGGAGGAGGAAGGACTTGAATTGGCAATTAAAAACACCCGCTGAAGACAAGACACACCCCTTTCTTTCATCAGCAATTCTGCCCATTGAAAACACACCAACAGAACACCGGATTCAGAATGAGGGATGAAAGTACATGCTGCAGTTTCAGTGATGTGCTTTCGCATAACCGGAAAAACCATACCTTCTGCGCACCAAAATACTGCACTTCTTTTGGCTAAGAAGGGCAATTAAAGCAGGATGCATGGGAGTACTTCACAATAAAAGCAGATCATAAACTGGAAAACTCTGGAGTCCTTTGCATGCAATTCACAGTGATTGCAGAGTATAACGCTGGTGTGATAAAGTGCTAAGACAGATCCAAAGGTGGGCCTGTCACTGTGTAACTGGGAAGAGGCAAGAGGATAACAGTGGCACAGCAGGCTTCTCTTAAGAACGAATGCTTTGGAGAATAGAGAGGCTGGCAAAGTTTCCAATCTCCAAGCTTGGAACATTGAGTGGGTGGGGTTGAGATTTCTGCAGGAGAACCAGATCCTGTTTGATTCAGGGCTTATTTAACTCAACATACCTTGGAGTAAGCTGGGTGGTTTCATAATATTTGGGGACATTTGTGGTGAACTCCCATCACTACACAGAGGGCTTTCATTATTAAATTAATTGAATGCTATTTTGTGCTGCATTAATAGAAGTATAGCTTCCAAATCATGCGAAGTACTGGTTCCCCTCTATTCGGCACTGGTTAGACCTCATTTTGAGTACTGCGACCAGTTCTGGGCACCACACTTCAAGAAGGATGCAGACAAGCTGGAGCGTGTTCAGAGGAGGGCAATGAGGATGATCAGGGTTCTGGAAACAAAGCCCTATGAGGAGAGACTGAAAGAACTGGGCATGTTTAGCCTGAAGAAGAGAAGATTGAGGGGAGACATGATAGCATTCTTCAAATACAGTACTTGAAAGGTTGTCACACAGGGGAGGACAAGGATCTTTTCTTGATCATGCCAGAGTGCAGGACATGGAATAATGGGCTTAAGTTACAGGAAGCCAGAATCCAGCTGGACATTAGAAAAAACTTCCTGACTGTTAGAGCAGTACGACATTGGAGCCAATTCCCTAGGGAGGCCGTGGGCTCTCCCACACGAGAGGCTTTCAAGAGGCAGCTGGACAACCATCTGTCAGGGATGCTTTAAGGTGGTTCCTGCATTGAGCAGGGGGTTGGACTCGATGGCTTTGTAGGCCCCTTCCAACTCTACTGTTCTATGATTCTATGAATTATTGTGGCACACTCACTATACTTTGTTAGCATGCAAGTTTGCCCCAAAACAAAGGTCTTGGTAAAGATCAAAAGAGAGATGCTGTTATAAGGGTTAGTTATGTCTGAAGACACAGATATAGAGGTGTAAGAAGAAGATGTGCTCTAGTTGTGAAGAATGGAGGAACTAAGGTACATGAGGGTGGTACTGTATAAAACTCCTTCTCCCTCTCTGTCTCTCTGGAAGAGAAAAGAGTATTATACAATTCATTAAAGGGCATTTCTTTATTTGTAAAACAAAATAGATATTTTGAATAGACGGCTTCAGCGTGTTTCAGATTCATCTATAAATCATGGCTTACCAAAAGGACATTAGGTATCCCACAGAGATTCAGTTCTTATACCCTGTTGTTTAGTGACATTGGTTTTCTCAGCCCTGCACAAGCACATCAAATTAAAAATCTAAACATTTATGTTCACTTCACAGGAGCTGGAATGCGGGAAATATTAGGGTTGTGTTTGGCCAGAAGAATACATTTCCTGTCATCAGAAACCAATATTATACTCTGACAGTAGTTGGAAAGGGTTATTGCATATAAAATCACTCACTCACATTACTGCCAAAACAATATTGCTCTCTCCTGGAGTGAGTCAGGAAGCAATAATAGAAACAGTTGCATTTTATATTACTTTTATTTCCACTTAATGTCACTGGCTTGGGAAATGCATCTCAATCTCCCTGGAACCTGACCTTAATGTTTACATGAGTTCCACAGGAAAGTGGAGAGTTTTCCTTTAAAAACAGCTCAGAAAGAAAGCAACAGTGACAAAGCAAGCAAGCAAGAGGAAGCACTACTGATTTTTTATATCCTTTTCTGAAATAAGGCACAGAAGATGCATCTGCAGGCCCATACAGAGTTGCAGTCTATCTTTTCAGACTCAGAGCATGTCTACACCATCCATTTATCCCGGGGTCAGCTTGAGGTTGTCCCTGTGCATCCAAATGGCACACAGGGGATCCCTGGAGTCAACCAGAGATGACCACTCACTTTTCCCAGGATAAAATGGACTACCTTTATCCTGGTTTTTCCCACAGTCCCGGGACAACCCCGAGGACTGTGGGCAGTGTGGTGCAGGCTCCTGGGTCCTCCTTCCTCCACTCTTTAAATGGGCATGGAGCTGCACAAAAGAGCCATGCTGGATCAGACCACACCTCCATCTAGTCCAGCATTCTGTTCACACAAAGGCAAATGGTGGGCTCACCTTGCTAAATCTAAGCAGGCCAAGAGTTAATCAGTGCCTGGAAGGGTGATCGTTTGGGATACTATGGATGCCACTTTGAGTTCCATGATGGAAGGATATAAAAGTCATAAATAAATGCCTAAGTACATGTGCCCATCAGATACTCAGATCCAAATGCTGATAAGTTCCAGCTCCCAATGGCTGACAAGGAGCAAGTACCCCTGAGCGGAGGGTGTTAAACGCAAGAAGTCAGGTGGATAACAAACAGGGAATAATCAACAAAGCCAACAAGGACAGCCTAGTGTAGCCTTCACCAGCCTTCACCTGGTCCCTTCCCCCCAGACATTTTGGACTTTAGCCAGGATAGCCAATGGTCAGGAATGTTGGAAGCTGTAAATATCTGTAGGGAACAAGGTTAGGGAAAGCTGGCCTAGTGGCTTTCCTCTATACTGAGTATCCCAAACCTTGGAACTGTTTAGGAGGCCATAGCACAGGATTAGAAGAGAGGATCCTGGTTTGCAGAGTTAGCATTCTGGCTTGAATGCATACAGTCCTCAACTGCAGCCAGCAGCCCTGGTGGCAACTGAAAGTAGATAGAGCCAGCATCTGAGCCATATGGCTCCTGGGACATCTGAGTGTACCAGAGTTTGGAGAGCCCTTAGGCAGGACACCCTCAATAGCCCTCCTCCTGCAGTGAGTCGACCTTCTCACCACCATTGTCACCAGCTGCTACTGCTCTACATCCTCTTTGTCATCATTGCTACCACTTGCTTGCTTGACAGGCAGTGGCATCTACTGCTCCTCCTCCTCACCACCGCCATTGTCTGAGCCGGAGCTCTTGCCAATGACCCCCTGCTGGGATGTGGGCCCGCAGCAGGTGCCCAACCATACCTACCCATGATGTCGGCCCTGATGATGTGATGTCAGTGCTTTGGGGTGATATGATAGCTTAAGCTGATATGATAGCTTAAGCTGTGTTCTACAGCGGAGGAGGAGGCATTTGTTTGTCTCTACCTGCAAGATTTGGTGTTTTGTTTTCCCTGTCAAACTGCTATGTATGAATGCGGATGGGGGCAGCCTAGGATTGTCTTGATAAGCAAGACAATCCTAGTTCATGTCTGAATCTAAATTCTGTGAGGTCACACACTTTCTCAGGACTGTGTATTAGTTACACCATGCACAGCCCACATGAATCGCTTACACAGCAGTTTGACAGGGAAAACAAAACACCAAATCTTGCAGGTAGAGACAAACAAATGCCTCCCCCTCAGCTGTAGAAAAGGATAGATGCCCCCCAATCCACCCCGCCACACACATATCTCCCCCGGTCCCGCTTTTGGACAGGATTTCAAAAACAATGCTAGTGACTTTTGTCCGTGCTCTTTAGAAGCAAGCAAAAACAGATAGGCATGATTGATTGATTTATCTAGGGATCTTGGTAAAATAGTGCCTGGATATTTGCCTAACGTTAGCATCTCAAAAAGGATGGGTGTCCACTTTCAGCATACCCTTGGCATATCTGCAGCTCAGCCAACAACTCCTCAACATAGTCATAACAGTGTAGTTATGGTGAACGCATATCAGTGCATGCCCCTGCTTAAGTCAAGTATCCCATGAAGCATTGATTCTATAATGAAACGGCTTTACCTTGAACGGCAACGGTTCTTCAGTAAGCGGACTAACAGGAAGCGAGTTGGTACTGCTCGCAGGACTCATATCTGTGCTCTGAGAGAGAAACAAAATAAAACCTAGGTTAGTCTGGGACTAATGAGCATTGCTGTGTCCAGATATTTTTGTGACCCTTTTGTACATGGGGGAATAAAAAGGCAACATCTCATTTATTACTAGTACAACCAAGAAAACAAAGAGGATATAAAAACTGCAATTGAAGCAAGCACAGGACTGTGTGGATGTTTACTTTGACCATTTTTCTGGGTGCGTTTTAATAAACACCTTCTGGAGTGCTTCCACGAAATAATGAATAAGATCTTCAAAGCAGCATGTGGAGAAACACAAGTGCATAAGCACCCTTAACAGCCCCAATGGGAACAATTAGAAATAAATGCCAGAGTACAATACAATACGCAATGCTGTGGTCAAACAAGATCAATTCCTTTATTAGGCGGCAACAGAAGAACCCAAGAGGAATGCAGAAGTGCTGAGGTTCTCAAATACCAGCACACAGAAAGCCATTGTCTGGCTATTACAAATGGAATAATTGAAGAGTTAAAAGCATTCAGCATTGCTGGGGGGGGGGGGAGTGGGGGAGAAGCAAAGCTAGACGGTTTAGCCGTTTTTTTAGAGTATGGATTTAGGAGAAATTTCCATGGGTGCTCATATAAAACTCCCATTCAGCTCAATGAGGCTAAGAGCAGACCTACACAACGTCTGACTCACCTAGGTGAATGCAGACCACCAGTCTTGCATAGTAACCCATGAGGTGGGCAATACATTACTGTTTTCGCTACCTGCCTAGACCTGCAAAACCAGAAGGGCAGGGATACGGGGCTATGGCATTGGAAGGCAGGTGGCAGGGGAAGTCCGACCATTAGGCAAAGTGAGGTAGATGCCTAAAGCAGCAGACTCTGGTGAGTGGGGAATGGTATCCCCCCCAGCCATTCCTCATGAACCCCCACCCCAATAATTCTTTGTGGCAAAGAAGCTTGCTTGTTGTTGGCCTTGATGCCTTCCCTACACCTCCCAATGCCAGCCTGCTGCCCTCAGGAGTAACGGAGGATGCTGTTCTATCACCTGAAGTTTCAGCTGCCAGTCTGGTCCACTTCAGTATATGGAATGGTGTGTATGTGTGTGTGTGTTTATCACCCTGTGCCTCGGTCAGTGAGATCTCCTGGGACAGCCCTGTGAGTTGGGCTAAACCCCTCCACTATGTACAGACAGAGATGGAACAAAGGAGAGCTATACACCCAGTGGGACTTAACCACAATTGGCAACTATCAGAAGGAAAACTAGACTGTTCCATTGCAGGCCCCATAAAAATACAGAGTTGGGTCCAGATGTAATTGTATTGTACCCATTGAAACCAATGGAACAAATCAGTCATGTCTAATTTAAATCCCACTGATTTTGATGGATCAACTATAATCACGACTAAGTTTGGATCAATATTCCACAGTGGTCAAATACAAGCTGTAGCTGGTAGATCACACATTCTACAGGCCTGCCTCGCCTGTCTGATTCACAAACCGCAAAAGCACTTTTTAATTCTGCAGCATCTTCAAATACATCACTAATTCCCACTCTGTCAAAACGTAAACTGATCTCAAGCGGTGAACCTTTAAAAGAGAGAGAACAATATAGTAGGGATATGTACATCAGCAAAACTTAAGCTCAGTGAAGTTCTCCACAATCCATCTTGATGCTCATTCCAGCTCAAGTGCAGATTAAGTTGCAGGCTTTTGTTTGTTTGTCTGTGTGTATTTTTGTGTGTATTTTCCTACATGTACGCATCAATCGTGTACCGCTCTGAATTCTTCTCCCATTGAATACAAAGAATCCCATGTTTTTTTAAAAAAGTACACAATTTTTCATGCACATTCCAAAATGTATGTGTGTTGCTGAACAGAGGGTATTTTTGGTTTTTTTTGGTGGTGGTGGGTTTCCATGAATCACATTGCAAGTTGCAAATGTACAGACTTCAACGACCAATTGTGTCCGAGCTCATATTATATCTGGAAGGGGTGAACTAGGCAAGTCCTGATAAAAAATGAACTGGAATGAATTGCTCATACATCCCTTCAATACAGCCACTCTAGATAATTGTACCTTAACATCTGAGCAGCATCTTGAATACCAGACCCCAAGTCAGAGCCAATTTTGTTTGAAGCAACTGCTTTTCTGCATGAGTATACAGTAGTATGATGGCTGCCAGACACAGACTTCCCTTAAGACCACTTTCAAAGGCTATTGATCCAAGAATACTGGCAGAAAAAACATCTTCAGTGGATATTAGAAGGAAGAGAGCAAATAAATCTTGACAACTAAAGAAAGGAGTAGACAATCTGTGTATTTTATAGCTATTTAAAAGTGGGGGAGTGATTCTCCAACTTATTTTCAGGGTGATTGCTTCAGCTGTATTGTTGGCTATTAAGTTCAGTATAGGTTCACAGTCTCAAAGTTGAGTACAGCTAACAAATGGGATATTAAAGAGCAGTGAAAGAAGCAGATAAAATCCCGTTGCATTCTTCTGGCATGGTTTTATGCATTCACGGTGCAATCCTATCAGGATGCCCTTCAGTCTCCAAACTCAGAGGTTGACAGACATCCTATGCAGACTGGGAGGAGTGTGGAGGCGATCTTGGCCTCTGCGCTCTTGCTACTCTGCATTTTGGCTAGATGGGCTTTTTCCCCATCTAGTAGGGGGTCTGTGGAGCAAGAAGGAAGGAAGCTGGGATGTTCGGAGGATGCTTTGTAAGCTGGTCATGCCAGTCCCCTCCCCTCCCCTAACAAAACATTAAACAGCCAATTGTGACGTTTGTTCAGTTTTTATCTCATTGTTTGCATGGTATGAAAGATATGTACTTTACAGTGCAATCCTAGGCATGTCTACTCAGAAGCAAGTCCCACTGAGTTCAATTGGGGCTTACTCTTAGGAAAGTGGGTATAGGATTGTAGCACAAGTCAATAATATGGTATGATTCCTAATAAAGTAGGGTGGGATCCAAACTCTGGCACAGCAACTTGAGAACCAGAGTTAAAATGTAATGTGTTCATGTTCATTGAGCACATATTCAAAGAGCAGAAAATTTAGACTTGAAGCTTCCACAGCTAAGTAAGTCAAAATGACCTGTCAAAAATGGTTCCATCCAAAAATCACAAAGGCCCTTTGGAGAGCAGATGAAGCAGTGAGAATAATTGCAGTCACAACATTTAAGATGTGCAAAATGGCTCGTTAAAGGCTTTGCTGAAATACATGGCAACCTAAGGATGTTAATTCTTTTCCCTGAAAGCTTTTGCAAAACAAAGCATAACCTCTATGCTATGTCTCTTTCTTAGCATAAAGGCAGATATATTACTTCTGACGTGTAGTAATATACAAGAAGTCAAATTCCCAATTTTAAAAAGAAATCAAAAATAAATGTATATATTACAGTGTGTGTGCATGTGTGTGCTCACCCACACCCACACAATGTAATAGAAAGACAAACAAGGAAAAAAACCCCACCAAGCACAGTAGATGCCAAATAAAGTTGCTTTTGAATGCGTTGTGATTTAAATTTAGGTTTGAGTGCAAGATTTAGAACACTGATAAAAATTACTGAAAAGTAAACTACACTGTTGTCAATGTCATTCTTTCCAAAATATGCTTTAGAATGCATATTGACACTTGCAGTATAAATATTAACCATCATTTAATATAGAGGCCAGAGCATTACAAGAAAATATTGAGGGAATTAATAACACAGACAGACATCGTTTGTATACTAGGGTGTGTTATGCCTTGTCATGAGTCAGGCTGCAGGTTCTGGTACCTGGTACCTATCCAGAACAGGCAATGACCCTATCTCCTAGACTTGGGAACCACTCACTCACAAGGCTTCCATCTTGCCAGGATTCAGTTTCAGTTTATTGGCCCTCATCCAACCCATTATTGAGTCTAGGCACCGGTCCAGGATCTGCATAGCCTCACCTGGCTTCCAATATCCTAATGACCGCTCCAATATCCTAATGACCGCTCCCAGTGGCTTCATATAGATGTTAAATAACATTGGGTCAAGATGGTCCCCTGCGGCACCCCATAGCTCAATTGCCAAAGGACTGAAGAATGGTCACCCAAAGCTACTCTCTGAAAACAACCCTGTAGGTAGAACACGAACCACTGTAGTACAGTGCCTCTAATGCCCATTCCATGAAGTTGATCCAGAAGGAAACCATGGTCAATAGTATCAGAAGCAGAAGAGAGATCGAGAAGAATTAACAGGGTTGCACTCTCCCTGTCCCTCTATTGGTAAAGGTCATCCATCAGGGCAACCAAGGCTGATTCAGTCCCGTAACCAGTTCGAAACCCAGACTGGAATGGGTCTTGATAATACATGTATTTATCTATGCCTTTTTGCCTCATATGCATAGGGGTTTTTTTTGCAAGCGATTATATATCATGCATTTTTACTAAATGCATTACTATAATGCATTTTTAAAGGTTCTTTTCCATTAATTATGCACCTTTGTATGGAGAACACCTCTTTGATTGGGGAACTCCAGTGCAAATTGCAGATTTTTCATTTGTGTGGTTGTTTGAAAATGTGAAAATAGATGAACAAATTCCCTCCCCCATCCCTACTTACAGGATGGCCCAATATCATGCTCTGTATTAGACAAATGGAAAATCATAGAATCATAGAATCACAGAATTGTGGAGTTGGAAGGGATCACAAGGATCATCGAGTCCAACCCTCTGCCATGTGCAGGAAAACCAATTATACCATCCATGAGAGGTGGCTGCCCAGCCTCTTTTTAAAACCCTCCAGAGTTGGAGAACCCACCACCTCCATAGGTAGACCGTTCCACTGTTGTACAGATCATACCATCAGGAGGTTTTTTCTTATATTTAATTGAAAATGAACCCAAAAGGATGGTCACCACTGCATTAAGCAAAACAACAACTCAAACATCTGCATTTGCAAAGCAAAGCAGTATTCCTTTCTTTACTAAGATGTTCTTGTTAGGTGTGGAGGTGGTCACCGCCGTCATTTTTTCTCCATCATCATAGCAGGGAATTTTGCTCTTCTCCAAGACCCAGAAGCTGTGCAGGTGTTAGATATCTTCCTCATTTCATTTAGCTTGCCTGGCTTATACTTTTGATTTATGTGACGGCTTTTGCGCTGATGGCCCATAGCTAATGCAATAAAGAAAACAAGCTATGTGTACCTCTCATGCCTTGCTGAGGAGAGGTAGGCAATTTTGCAGACCTTACACTAGCGGCATAAATGAGAACAGCCTTGAGGCAGCTCTAATTATTCTTGGGATTTAGGGATAGCCCCAAGCACCATGGAGTAGTAGTTTGGATCATTCCTAAAACAGACACCAAGTCAAGTGTCTTTGGGGAAAATTGAATTAAGATCTATTCTGGCATTGTAATTGATTTAAGTAAACCAACTCAAGTGAGACAATCATTTTAAAATGATAATTATATTTTGAATTCTTGACATAAGCTCATCGCCTAATGTTGAACACAGCAGAAATTAACACTAAAACACAGGTGCATGTTAAGCTGTTGAGCATTATACATTTGTTCTGGAAGTGAACTTGTTTTTTCAGTTATGTTTTATTGAAAGTAATAAAATAAGAGCAGCAAGAAACTGTCCAGGCTCTAATTTACACTGCTTATAAATTATTATTGATAGCTTAATATATGATTTACCAATTTGGGGGGAAAGGGGGACTGATGGGTTCTTAATAAGCATAATCAGTTATCCAGAGACACTACGGGATTTCGGTGAAACATGTCTAAGTTGGGAAGCCAATAATGATAGATAGACTTAATATGAAAAGGCATGAATGCCATTTATTACTGTATGCTCAACAACCCATGTATTTTCACTCTAAAATAAGATTATGCCTGGATAATCAATTGAAGTATTTATAAGTTAGAATAAATTGGCATTTAATTAGGTCCAACTCCATGCCACAATGCCCATATATTTATAGGAAATACATAAACAAACTTACTTGGGGTGGAGGCATGTATCAAAATCTCTGCCTAGCACTCTATCAAGAAAAGTGTCAGGTAATCATAATGTGAGAAGTGTTTGATACTTAGCAACTTGGAGAAAGGACTAGTCCCTATGTGAAATAGGTACCAAGAGACATACAGTGTGGGCCCGGTAATTCTCAAGGCCTAGTCGTTAGCATTTTATATGAGTCTGATTTAGATCTTTATAGAGCACAGTACTTGAATAAACTTTCTTATGGGCAGAGCAGCTGAGTAACTTTTGTATCAAGTCCCAATGTCTTTTTCGTGACCCTGTGACTACCACAGATTTTTCCCTCTGCCCTAAAATGTTTAATTTAAGTAGAATTTGTTCATATTTTTACATTTATAACAAATCTTATTCCATACAGCTCTAGCCAGATAACACTTACCAAGGGCAGATTTATCGAATCCATTAGAAAATAAACTCAGGATATGACAAAAATGACCCCTTCAGCAATTTTGACTACTAAATGGCAGGCTCAAATGAGTCTGTCCAAGAGGATGCTATCAGACAGTAAGATTGTCAAATATCTATTGCATTTCTGGTTTGAATAATTTAAACCACAGCCTGACAGGGTCTGAAACTCCGTAAATTTCAGAGTTGACTCAACAGGACATTGCTATCAGCCCCAGTCCAACAAAGATGTACTGAAGGATTATGTATTGTGTTTTTATTCTGCCATTCACCACGCTGAAATCTTTGGAGGTGGAGTGGTATATAAATATTGTAAATTAATATATTTTTTAAAAAAGACAAAAGAGGACAGGGATCTGTCGGGGGTGCTTTAAGGTGGATTCCTGTATTGAGCAGGGGTTTGGACTCGATGGCCTTATAGGCCTCTTCCAACTCTACTATTCTATGATTCTACGATTCTAAGTCCAAAGGATACGAAGCCCAGAAGCCTAAATCGCTTGCCTTGGACTCAAGGAGACTTAACAGTGCTTAACTTTGATGGTTTGTGCCCACGGTTAAGATCGGACTGCTGGCAACCCAAGGGCTCAAGTTAAAGGAAGCCAGATTCTGGCTGGACATCAGGAAAAACTTCCTAACTGTTAGAGCAGTGCAACAGTGGAATCAGTTACCTAGGGAGGTTGTGGGCTCTCCCACACTAGAGGCATTCATGAGGCAGCTGGACAACCATCTGTCAGGGATGCTTTAGGGTGGATTCCTGCATTGAGCAGGGGGTTGGACTCAATGGCCTTATAGGCCTCTTCCAACTCTACTATTCTATGATTCTATGAACTGCAGCTGGTAGCAATGGCAGTGAGAAGACAGACTCACTGAGGGAGGGAGCCCATTGAGTGTTTCTTGCCCAAGGGCCCTCAAAAACCCAAAGCCGGCACTGGTGGGAACCACATTATCAGGCCTTTTCTTGATATACTGTTACTAGAGTATTGTGGTAAAGGGTCATAAGGAAGAGCAATCACACCATACTTGTAACACAAATGTTGTCTTGAGAAGTTTCTTTGAGTGAGACAGAAAAGGCTTAGAAACCAAGACATACAGTATGGTATGTCTTTTGGTTGTTTGAAAAGATGTTGATTTGAAGTGAAGTTGATTTGAAGAAGAGTAAAGTGTATGTGAATAGAAGAGAGGAGGTGAAAAGAACATTGATCTAACACCAGAGCCTATGATCTGGATTTTCCACTCTCACGATAAACAAATTTGATTAACATTTCATGTGTCTTTTTCATTCATGCATTCTACAAACTCTTTTAAAAAAACCTTGTAGGTGTCAGCAGCGCAGCTTTAGAGAATTGTATCGATATGAGAACTTGCTCAAATTAATGAAACATTTCAACAAAAGTGTTTGAGGTTCACAGCTTGAACCTCTAATTTCCAGCATTGTTCCCAATATCTCACCTCCTCAAAGCTGCCTACATGGAAAGGAGACTGAATTGCCACTGTTTCAAAAACTCTCACATTCCTCCTCTGAACATATAATAGCTGCAGAATCCATTATATCTGGTTAATCCCTTATTCTTGTAAAAAAATTGACAGATCCACTCATGGCACTTAAACAGTTGGGAAAGGAAGCTTTTCTCAATTAATAGCTTGCACATTATCACAACGAAAAATAAAATAAAAGAATAAGATGGTGGGTCAGACCAAGGGTCCATCTAGTCCAGCACTTCGTTCTCACAGTGGACAACCAGCATAAGTTCCGCTCAAGACTTCCTAAGGCTAGGGATGCCACGAGCGCCCAACTGCATCCAACCCACCTCCTCTTGAGCGTCCCAGACCCAGTTGGGCACTCCTGACATGCACGCAGACCCCCATCTCCCACGGCACCAACATTGCCTGCCATTTGCTCCTTTATCCTTGCATCAATGGGGCCTTTAAGGCTGCCATCGGAGTGGCTCCGGAAATTGTGCAATTCCCCCGTTGCATCAATGGCAGCTGCCATTGACACAGAAAGGGGAAGTGCAGGATTCCGGCATAAGGGCAGGCTGCTGCTGAGTGCTTGTGGGGCCAAGCTGAGCCTCAGAAAAGGCTTGCGGTAGCGGGTGGCTGCAGTAGTGGGGTGAGTGCCTGCTGAGGTGAGCACAGGTGAGTACACCCACACCAAGAGTTCTGAGCAACCTGCCAGGTGAAGCTGATCCTCTGAAGAGGCTCATGGGGGCAGGCTCATGGGGGCAGATGGCTACAGTGGCTAGGCAAGTGCAGGTGAGTTCACCCATGCCTACACAGGTCTTGAAAGACTGTCTTCAAGCTGGAATTTGCCTGGTGTCTAGTTTGGTTGACCAACTCCCACCTCTTCTTTCCACCTGCTTGACTCTGAGGTGGACTCTGGGATCTCCCTTCCCCTCTGGCAAAGACAGAGTTCCCAGGGAGCAGGTGATCTCTGACCCTGGGCCTCCTGTTTGATAACCCCCTGGGAAGGTTCCTCTTTGACTCTTGGAGAATTTCCTACCCTGCTTCTTATCTAATCCAATTCAATATCCTCACTAGGGAGAGCAGGCCTCATCCTGACAGGAGCAACAGCTGACAACCATGCTGATGAGAAGCTAGACCAGGGGTACAGAACCCCTTTCAGCTCAAGGGCTGAATTCCATTTTGGTGAAGCTTTCAGGAGCCGCATTCCAGGGGTGGATGGGGCCAAAGGCAAAATGGGCATGACTAAAATAGGGTGACCAACTGTCAGGATTTCCCCGGATTTGTCCTGGTTTTTGTTCTTTCCATGGTGTCAGGGGGGATTTTCTATAATTTTCAATAATGTCCTGGAATGACACACCTTCCCCTTTAAGGCTGCCATTAGCATGGCAGGAGGGAATGACATGCTTTCTTGAGGCACATCATTCCCCTACCCCGAGCTCCAATTGAGGTCTTAAAGGGGAAAGTGGGTCATTCGTGGACATTATAGAAAAGGCCCCAACTGGAGTGGATGGTGGTGGTGCAGAATGAAATCCTTTCCCCTCCTCCACTCCAATCGGGTTCTTTAAGGTGGAGGGGGAATAACGTACTTTCTGCAGGACTCAGAAAGCTGCTTCCCCACACACACACTAGGTGTCCTCTTTTTTGGTTTCCCAAATACTGTTACTTTCTACTGTTACTTTCTACTGTTAGTTTTACCCTACCCTGTGCCTGCTTACCCTACCCTGTACCTGTTTGCATTCTCTTCCCCTCATTGTTTTACTATGATTTTATTAGATTGTAAGCCTATGCGGCAGGGTCTTGCTATTTACTGTTTTACTCTGTACAGCACCATGTACATTGATGGTGCTATATAAATAAATAATAATAATAATAATAATAATAATAATAATAATGTCACCCTAGACTAAAATGACCAAAATGCCCTCATATTTTAGCTTAAAACTCTCACTGCCAGTAACTAAGCCTTAGGAGAGGCATTTAAACCTTTCAGAATGAGGAAAACCTGCACAAAACTGGGAAACAACCCAACAGCTGGTAGTGAAGGGAAATGGGGTGGGGATAGGGAGGTGTTTATCAAAGAAACTGTATTTGGCCCCAAGCCCTGCACCCCTGAGACTCACTGTGGGAGAGGGACCCATTAAGAGTGTCTTGCTCAAGGCCCTCCAAAACCAGGAGCCAACAGTGTTGATAGATGAAATCCTATCCCACAAGCCCTACAACCATTTCATTCTTAGGAACATAGGGACATAGGAAGCTGTCTTATACTGAGTCTGACTATTGTTCCGTCTAGTCCAGTATTGTCGACACTGACTGCCAGTAGTTTCCCAGGGTTTCAGGCAGGATTCTTTCCTTGTTCTCCCTGGAGAAGCCGGGGCTCGAACCTGGGACTTTCTGCATGCAAAGCGGTGCTCCATCACAGTGAGCTATGGCCCCTTTCCTGACAACGTAAGCAACAATTACTGATCCTTCCATTCTTTTTTGCAGTTTTAACCAAATGAAAACTTAGGAAATAATTCCTAACAAATTCCATCATTGCTGAAAGCTACAAGACGTTGGCAAACTTTGTTGTCTGTATGTTTAGGATGAACAGGTAAAAGGAGGCAGGAAATTAAGCTCTTTATCAGACAGGGTATTCATTTGGAAAAGTCCAAAGTCTACACTACAAATGTACACATCGCCCAGTTATTATTTAGCAAGCAAATACATTATTGCTACATTAATTCCCCTGGGGTCAACTCCCCATTACTATTACAAATGTCAGCAAATGTACTATTACAAATAGCAATAGATATTAATGAACAAAAAATCTACTAGTTTGACAAAGTTTGTGAGATCTTACATTACACTACAAAAAGATAGCTATACTTCCAAATCAGATAGCAACATTTCTCACTTTTTTTAAATTAAGAATTCCCCCCCCCCCAAGTTTTGGAGCAAGTTAACAAACTAAAAATTTGAGTCCAGCTAAAAGGTATTGGATATAATTTACAACTGTAGTGTATAGAAGGAGAATAATTTACGACAAAACAATTAGCTGTTCTCCTCCTGTAATTAACTCTGAAATCATTGTATAATGAAGTATTCTTCAAACTTCAAAATAAATCCCTGAAAAGCATAATTATCACTTAGTGTAAAATTGTACAGCTTGCAGTTTCTGTCAGCAATTTCCCAGAAATCTCTCCCCGCCCTCAACTTGCCTAAAAATAAATAAACTCATCATATAAATCTAAGGGATTAAAAGACAGCTTTCATTCTAGCAGTCCTACCAGAAAGACCCTCGTTAACATACTTTTCTGAAATCTAATGAGGAGTGATACAGTTGTTGAGGCTGTAATGAGGAGCAATACAGTTTTTAAAATCCAGTTTCTATACTGTTTGACTGTCCTACACTGGACCTATTATTAATTTAATCAATTGTATTGCATCATCAGTTTACACAGTGCTGTATAGGGCATCATAAGCAACAATTACTGATCTCTGATTTAAGAAACATATAGCCTAAAACTGTTCTAATACTTTATATAAAATGGTTTGAATTCATGTAAATTGAAAAAAAACCTGTTCTACAAGTCCACAAAATCCATGTGACTTGGATAAAGACAGTCCACTGAAGAATCCAAGGTTAGATTCATAGAAATCTGAACTCATTTGAATCGATTTCTGATTTCTCTAACAGCCCCACTCTAGATCACTGGTAAATTATTCTGAGCCTTCCCGAGAATTTATTCTAAATAATGGCACATGAAAGGCACTGTAACAGTTCAAAAAAGGATTTTCACTATGTCAGTGAGGTCTGTTATACGTATATTTGTTTTATTTTTTATTTATTTAAGGATTTTTATGCTGCCATTCAGCCAAAAAAGGCTCTCACGGCGGCTTACAAAAGTATTTCTTGACAGTCCCTGCCCACAAGCTTACAATCTAAAAGACATGACACAAAAGGAAAAGGGATTGGGAGGGAGGAGGAGGAGGGGGAAAAGGAAAGCAAATTCAGGCACTACAATCTTAGTTGCAAAGTTCAGCAGTTACAGTTGGCAGCAGGAGGGAGGGGGCTCTCAGCTGGAGCTGGACCCAGGCACGGTGGAGAGGTGCCTGGCTGCTGCTTCCTCCCTCACTGGTGGCCTCTGCAGAGACAGTTGGTAGCAGGAGGGAGGGGGCTCTCAGCTGGAGCTGGACCCAGGCACGGTGGAGAGGTGCCTGGCTGCTGCTTCCTCCCCCACTGGTGGCCTCTGCAGTGACAGTTGGTAGCAGGAGGGAGGGGGCTCTCAGCTGGAGCTGGACCCAGGCACAGTGGAGAGGTGCCTGGCTGCTGCTTCCTCCCTCACTAGTGGCCTCTGCAGTGACAGTTGGTAGCAGGAGGGAGGGGGCTCTCAGCTGGAGCTGGACCCAGGCACGGTGGAGAGGTGCCTGGCTGCTGCTTCCTCCCTCACTAGTGGCCTCTGCAGTGACAGTTGGTAGCAGGAGGGAGGGGGCTCTCAGCTGGAGCTGCATTTGTACAGAATTACTTAAGACTTTACGCTGCTTCTACAGCTTATTTATAGGCTCATTCATGTCATGGTGCTGAACTGGGAGCCCCATGTCCTGAGAGTGGGCTTGCTGAACTACCTGGGACTTTAAATGCTCTTCCCACAGCCTTCTTTGGATAAAAAAGGGTATCAAGATATGCAACGCTGGCCCCTATGACTATTGGAAAACTCTATGAGGCCTCAGCACTGATCAGTCATGGTATATAAACATTAGGCGACTTGCCAAAGCTGCCATCAAAGGTTGGCATCATTGGACAAACATATGTATGTAGGGCAGAGGCAAAACTTACTTTTATTTTCCTATGTCATTCATGGGCCAAATCTGGAAGAGGCAGTGATACACTTAGGTCATTTTAGACTTTGGACTTATATCTGCCTTCTCCCACTTCCAGATTAATGTCCTTACTGACCAGCAGAAGTGTGTTAAGCCAGCCACACTGCATTTGGAAGTCGTCCTGCTAATTCTGCTCATTCAGCCTCTAGTCTTCTGCCTCAAAGTCCTGTTCTGAACCTTGGAGGAAGAGTATTGTCTGAGCCAGCCTGTTCAGAGGGATCACAGTTGGAAGGCGAGGGAGCCAGGCCACAAAAACGCAATGCGAAGAGCAAACATCACTGGAGAAGAAGGAGATCTTCTCGGGCCATCTTATCTACTTTCACACCATTTCCTTTACCCTTCCAATGTTTTAGAGGTAAATGGGGTGGAAGATTCTGGCTTTGCAGTGGTGGTGGTGCAGAGGAATGTGCTAATAATAGCAAAGTAAGCCGCATACATTGAAAACATATGCACAGTGTTGTTTCCCAAAGCTCTTGCCTACCCAAAGAGTATTCCATGAAGCAGATCTGCAACACTGCTCATTGATGTCTGACCTAAGTAAAACAAATGTTTTTACACCACTGAATGGGGAATTCTAGAAAGACGTGAATCTCTATTGTTATGCTTTATGAGCCACTGGAGAACCCAATATACGCGTGTACATGGCCACAATTAACTAGATAATTATACAAAGATTTCTTTCTCAGCATGGGCCACTGATTCGTGACTTACAAGTAAATGTGTTCATAAAAAAAAAATACCTGAAAACTGGAAAGCGGTTTACCTCAAAGGCTCGATGGCTGATGAAGAGTGGTTCAGAGAGAAAAGCAAATGCCCCAGGGCACCAGATTATATTGAAACTACGAACTCTAATTATGCGTCCAGATATTGATACACAGCGGAAACTATCATAGTCCTTGCCACACAACTAAGGTACCAAATTAATGAGGGGGGTGGGGATTCAGAGAGAATTAAATCAGAGAGAATAGTGCCGCAGTAAGGTCACTGAGTTTATGTATTTATTTATTTATTTATTTCATTTTTATACTGCCCAATAGCCGAAGCTCTCTGGGCAGTTCACACAAATTTGATTAAAGACTAGTAAAATGCTAGCCTTCATGACAGGCTTGAGGGAAGTGGCATAGATTGCAAAACCAACTGGGGAAAACACCTCCTGTTTTAGGCAGGAGATATGAATATCATTTGAAGGGGAAAAGGGTGCCAATGGGCTTTTTCAGTTGTAGATTTGGGGGCAAGAGGAATGAGTGTGAGACTTAAATGGAATTTCCTAAACTAAATATTTTCCCTTTTCATTTTTTTTTTTTTTTTTTTTTGGTGAAAATCAAACTAAACTATTTTTATTTATTTATTACATTTTTATACCGCCCAATAGCCGAAGCTCTCTGGAGACAGAAAAGAGCATAATTATATTCAATATTTCTGAGAGCCACCACCAGGACTCACAAAGAACTTGAGCTACACCTAATATATAAAGACAAAGGAATGCTCTAAATTAGGGGAACATATATGGCTTTTTCACTAATCAGGATAAAGATAGTCAAGAGCCTGCCGGACTCTGGCCTCATCTACACCAAACAGGATATTGCACCATGAAAGTGGCATGAAAGCGGTATATAAAAGGCAGGAGCCACACTACTGCTTTATAGCAGTATTGAAGTGCACTGACAACTGTTGGGGCCCATTGACACCTAACATATACCACTTTCATACTGCTATATCCTGCTTGGTGTGGCTCCTGCCTTTTGTATACTGCTTTCATACCACTTTCATAGTGCAATATCTTGCTTGGTGTAGATGAGGCCTCTGATATGCATGGGCAGAGGTGCACCTAAGTCAGGTGAATGATGAACATCATTTCTCCTTGTTTGTTTGAAGACCAGAGGAAGCTCACTCATCTTGCCATCTCCTAGTATGTGATGGGGAAAATCCACTCCAGGATGTGATTCAACCCTATGGATGCCAAGAAAATATAGCTGCAACACAATTAGATAGGACACTAACTTATACAGAGGTAGACCATTGGTTCATCCAGTCCAGTATTGTCGATACTGAGTGGGGTCAGTTCTAAAGGTTTTCAGGCTCAATTCTTTCATAACCCTTCCTGGAGAAGCTGGGGATTGGATCTGGGACCTACCTAATAGTCCACGACGGAGGAGGGAAGATCTCACATTGCGATTAACACGAGATCCCTCCTCCGTTTACACGCGAGGTGCGATGACCTCAGGAAAGGAGGTGTCGTGCCCGCCATTTTTTGTTTTTGAAGGAAGAGGAGTGCACAAATGCTCGTGCACTAAAGGTAGGTGCTTTTTAAAAACATAATTTCATTTCCCCGCTCCCCCCACCCTACCTTCGATGGGCGCAGTGCTCCTCATGAGTGCTGCGCCCCATGCGTGGTTCCCAGCTCTGCGCGAGTAATCGCATGGAGCTGAGTCAAAACGCGGCAATGGACCACTCATTCCACGGTCTCGGGCTCAGGCCAAGACCATGGAAAAACCGGGCCCAAAGGGGAGTGCCCTATCCCACAAGGGATGATCCCTCCCTGATCCCGGGATCCCTTGTGCATCATGTGGATGCACAGGGATGATCCCGGGGTTTGACCCATGATAAAGCCTGGTCTAGCTAAGGCCTGGATGTAAAGCAGGTGCTCTACCACTGAACTACAAAGGTGTCTAGTCTACAAGCCAACAAAACTGGAACTAAGAGAGGAGGATACGAGCCTCTTACATTCTCCAACATACAGAAAACCTGAATGGCTTTCTACAACAGCATTTACAGAATTAGGAGGGTTTCAGCCAACAAAATACCCCCAGAACTCATGTGGGAGCCATATTGGATAAACCAACCCCTCCATTAAGCATGGACGTTTACGGAAATGTTTACAAGTTGTGCCAGCCCCTCTGTTGATTGGGTCTTCCCCTCATTGCTGTCTTGTTTCTCCGTGTGGGGTAAACAAAACAGGACTGGCCATGAGAAGGGGCGGGGGCTCACTAGAGGTAAATAAAATGTAGTTAAAAGCATAAGAAGAGCTATAAAACTCTGCTGTTAAGCTTTAATGTTATCCAGCTCGGTCATTAACCACCTCATTCCACCTGCACCACAAGTACTCTTTCAATACACAAAACAGATTGGCTATGGCATGCTTTTTGAGATATTTCCAAAGCCTTCTTTTTCAAGTTTCAGCCAGATGGTGCAATTGAAGGTACAACTCCCCCAGGCCTGCACTGGTTGGAACAGTTCATTACTGAACTTAGGAAGTCAATGGGAGTTAAGCAACCCAACGACGCAGAGGATGGCAGCCTAAACCAAGTAAATCTGTAAGAGATGGCTGTCCAGGGAAATGGGTGTGATGTTCCTTGAAGATTCAGTTATCTGATAGGGCACATTAGCAAGTGCTGGAACGTTCAGCAGACAACCCTCCAAATTGAACAAAATTTGGAGGAAAGAGACTTGCACGTGTTTTAAGAATTTATATATCACTTTCCAACAAACATCCAAAGTGGCTTACAATAGAGGCAAACAAGTAAAACAAAAAATGTTATAAAATAATGAATAAAAACTAAAGGCTTAGATGTGATGGCAATCATACAACTGTTGGTTGCATGATTTTATATATTTTAGTAAATAGCAGATATGGAGGGGGGTTGATGTAGATTGGAGCTGTGACAAGGGGGAAAAGAGGATTTAACCAGGGCTGCTTTTGGCCTCAGAACTTTCCTCCCAAGGCAACTGGCAGCCACAAGGAAGGGATCCAAATTGGAACTGTAGTGCGGACACAAGGTTAAATCTCCTTTCCCTATCATCACTACAGACCCCCCACCTGCCCCCCACCACACACATATACCCCATGGCTGCTATTTATTAAACAAAAACAACCCCAATTACACCCCTCACAGCTGCATTCTTATCGTCACATCTAATTTGACCCCTACGGCGACATCTCAGAGGTACAAAACAGGAGCCAAACTATCTAGAGAAAGTTCTCGGTAAGCCAGATGAAAAAGGAAGGTTTTATAACCCTTTCCAAATGGAACAATTCATTGAAGCCAACTTGAGGTCATGGATGGGAAAGTGCTGTTTCTACTGCTTGTAGTGAATGAATACATGGGTGGTTATTGAAGTAGTGCCTGTTTGATGGAGCTCTCAGGAGGAGAGGGTTGGCATACAAGAGGATGTTTTTTTTAAGATATAAGGGTTCCAGGTCATGAATAGCTTTTGGGAACAACCAGCACCTTCCATTCAACACAGAGGTAGTGTGCTCCCACAGAATAACCACACGTGGTTTCCTCTCTCCCTAAATTATGCACCTAAGATACTCCAGGAAGTCTTAAAATTGTATATCCGGATTTTGTTTATAAGAAAGGAGAGCAATTCAGAGCTCCAGCTGCGAAGCAATATGCAAACATGAAGAGATGCCAGACAAGTTTCAAAGGGCCGGGACCAACTCTGTAGTAAAATAACAGCCCTGACGGCCATCAGTGATTGAGCCTGTTTCTCAGCTTTGGCTGGTTGTATCCAAAATGAGGGAATATCAAATCAAGATTGACTTATAATGTATTTTTAATTGATAGAATGGAGCCTAGCAGTAGCACAAATTTCACTATTTTTTTCAGTTTACTCAGACTGGCAATATTTAAGGTGGCTAATTGCACCCTGCTGAAAAAGAGGAAAGAGGACACTAATTTGCACAGCAACTATAAATTCAGTAGAAATGCTATACATCTCACCATAGTGGAGAAGTCTAACAAGGTGAGCTGTTTGCCTGCTCAGTTTGCTTTCCAAGGGCATTTTTACACCGGGTGACATCCCAGGGATCATCCCAGGATCATCCCTGTGCATCCACATGATGCACAGGGGATCCTGGGGGCAGAGAGGGAAGATCCCTCTATCTCCCTGGGATATCGCCATACCCTATCTTCACAGCTTTTCCTGCGGTCCTGGGATGATCCCAAGGACAGAGGGTGGTGTGGCTGCCCACCCCGGCTTCTTCCCGGGGGTCATCAGAGGGAAGGAGCCAGGATGGGAAGAGTCCAGGGCCATCGGGGGTTGGGGTTGGGCCTTCTTTCTTTCTTTTTAGTTACTTTTTTGTTGGAGCGCACGTGCACTCCAACTCCTCTTCTTTTTTAAAAAAGTGGTGGGCGCGACCCCCTTCCTTCCTCGACAAACGCATGGGGAGGATCTCACGATCAGCATATCGTGAGATCCTCGCCCACCCTCCCGGAATGCCGGGAGGTGAAGACATGCCCCAAGTCATGCTAACAGTTGAGGGCAACTCCAAGGCTCCTGCTGTTCTCCCTCCTTATGGCTATCTGACTTTAAACTAGAATTGGACTGGACACTTCTTTCAGTACGGAGCACCATCAGAGAGAGGACAGTCCTCTGTGAAGTAGAACACCTGGCTACCCAAGCAATACTGATATGACTTAATATTGGCTTTTTTAAAAAATAAAACATTTCTTTTAATAAATAATGAGGCAGTAAAGTATAAGAGAGAACATACAAAGAGCCACACTGGATCAGACCAAAAGTCCATATAGTCCACTGTTTTATTAACACAGTGACCAACCAGCTATCAATTAGAAACCCACAAGCAGGACACAAGTGCAACACCCCCTCCGCCCGTGTTCCCCAGCAACTAGAGTACATAGGCATACTGCCTCTGATACTGGAGAGAGCACATAGCCATCAGGACTAGTAGTTATTGATAGCCTTCTCCTCCAGGCATTTGTCTAATCCCTGCTTTAAAGCCATCCAAACTGGTGGCCATCACTACATCTTGTGGTAGCAAATTCCACAGTTTAACTGTGCACTGTGTGAAGAAGTGCTTCTTGGGATGACCCCTGGGTTCTAAGATTCTGAGAGGGAGAAAAATGTCTCTCTATCCACATTCTCCATACCATGCATAATTTTGTACACCTCTATCATATCTCCCCTTAGCCTCCTTTTTTTTTAAGCTAAACAATCCCAGCTTCTATAACCTTCCCTCATAGAACCTTTGACCATTTTACCAGCGTTTTTCTGCACTTTTTCCAGCTCTTTTTACCAAAATATTTTTTTCCCAGTCTGGTGACCAGAACTACACACAGTATTCTAAGCACATTTGTACAAAAACAGTATGATATTAACACTTTTAAAACTACTATTTTCCTGTCTAGAAAGATCTTAAGTGTGAAAGCCGCCATAATACCTGATCCAATACAGTGCTGAACACTCTTCTCGCATTATTGAATGTGTGAATGGGCACCAAGTGTATGCCGCCGCTGCTCTTGACTGTCATGCATTCAGTTTAGCATGTGCCTACAACTGTATGTGTGTAGGGCTCTTTCCTTGATTTCCCTTCCCCATATGCTCAGAGTACTTTAGTCGAAGGTAAGATGCCAAATGATACCCCAGGGTGAGCTTAAAGAGAGAATTCCCAGCACAGAATCAATATCAGGCAGGAGACGTGCTAATTACTCCAAAGAACGGGGTCACAAGGTTCTTCCAATTCCCTTCATTTAGCCTTGTAGCTGTGGAGAGAGCAATTAGCATTTTTGATGTTCCAGACTGGCACATATGCCTGAACATCTACTAATACCATACAGATGCCAGTTTGTAGAGGGTGTAAATGCTGTGGGGGAAAAACACAATTCACTGCTGGCATAGACACACGCAAATACATTATAGTAAACAGGGAGTTTATCCTCATGAAAACGTGGCCAAATACATTCTGGTTGCTACTGACCTAATTAGTTGCTTACAGTATGTGGCTCTTATTCCTGGAATGTTTCGGGGCTCCAGAATCAACCTGGTTGTATCACACTGTAGTCATTAATGCTCCCATTAATTTCAACATGGTGCAAGTCTATTTGTGTTACGTGAATGCATACATTACTTTACGAATATGGCTCCAATCCAAAGAAAAGATTAGTCTGGCTTCTCAAGTCAAATTGAACTTACTGGGGCTTAAGCTCAACCTGGTACATGACAGCAGGCCATGTGGCAAAGTAGTTGGTTGATGGTTTTGTTGTCTCTAGGTACAGTCCATTATCTTTCCACATGACAGAAAAGCAGCCATATGGGAGACAGTAAATGAATGCTTTCTGCCCTCAGTGACCCCGTTCAGATGACACAGTAAGATATGGTGGTTAAGTATTTTGAGCTAAACATGATGGCTTAGTGTTTCGTGTGAACCATTCCTAACTACGGTGGCTACATAATCTTGGTTTAAGCACACTCACTAACCATTTGCTGCAAAAGGGGGTGGCGGCCTGACCATGACATGGGCCATGGCTAGACGTGCCGATATCCCAGGAATCGCCCCGGGATCATCCCTGTGCGTCCACATGATGCACAAGGGATCCCGGGAGCAGGGAGGGATGATCCCTCCCATGCTCCAGGATATCGGCATAGCCTTTAATCCCACTTTTTCCCGCAGTCTCAGAATGATCCCAAGACTGCAGGACTTGTGGCTGGGTGTTGCAGTTTCGTCCTGGCTCCTCATGAGTAACTGCAAGGAGCCGGGAACTGTGCACAGGGCGCAGAGCTCCTCAGGAGCTCTGTGCCAATCGGGGGTGGGGGGAGTGGGAGGGGGGGTTGTAAAAAAAACCCAAAACTTACCTTTTGTACTCGAGCGCTTGAGCGCTCCTTTCCCCTTTTTTAAAAAAAAAAAAAAAAAAAAATGGCGGCCATGATGTCCTCCTCCTCCTCCCAGGAAGTTGTATGCTGCATGTAGACAGAGGGGGAGTTCTCGCAATCATAAAATCGCGAGATACTTTCCCTTCCGTCATGCTAGACCACTAGTTCTAGCCATGGCCTTAGAGTGTTGTCTGAACAGGGCCAGAATCAGGTTTTTTTAAATTATTTTTGCCACTGCCTATACTGCATCCCAGTTTAGTTTATCCCATCAAAATTCATGGGAACCCACTGAACACTGAGCTGTCCTAACTGCAGAGCTCCCCGCCCCCATCCATATTCATGTTCTTATCTGTGTGGTTGCACCCTGAGTTCCAGTTCCTGGACACACTAGAGCAGGGGCCGGAAATATGATGCCCATTGGCACCAATGCACCTTTCTTGGCCCTGCCAAGGTTCCCTACCTTTCCCATTGTATTTTAATTTTAAATTAACACGTTTTATGTCAAGCAGCTGTTGCTGTGAATGCTGTGTGTTTAAAAGAGTTGTTTAGCGCGTTGGGGCTCAGATCCCCACATCTCTCTTGTACTCAACCTTTGGGACAGGTTATTTGTCCTTTGTGACTAGCCACAGCTTCACGGGCAGCCATTTGTAGTGGCGCCCATGTCAGTTTACCAAATTGCCAAATGTGCAATTTGGACCCCCAGACCTTGCCCATCCCTGCATTAGAGTGTGTTGCAACCCAGGAACATGGAGGGATGATAGAAGAAGAGAGACTGAAACAACTGGGCATGTTTAGCCTGGAGAAGAGAAGATTGAGGGGAGACATGATAGCACTCTTCAAATACTTAAAAGGTTGTCACACAGAAGAGGGCCAGGATCTCTTCTCGATCCTCCTAGAGTACAGGACACGGAATAACAGGCTCAAGTTAAAGGAAGCCAGATTCCAGCTGGACATCAGGAAAAACTTCCTGACTGTTAGAGCAGTATGACAATGGAACCAGTTACCTAGGGAGGTTGTGGGTTCTCCCACACTAGAGGCATTCAAGAGGCAGCTGGATAACCATCTGTCAAGTATGCTTTAGGGTGGATTCCTGCACTGAGCAGGGAGTTGGACTCGATGGCCTTGTAGGCCCCTTCCAACTCTACTTTTCTATGCATGCAGCCAGTAATCTTTTTATTATAATTTCCATCTATTACATCCCCTGGCCCAGCTGTTGCCCTAACTCAACAAAGGTAACCCCTGCAGGGAATCTCAGTGGAGGGTGGTGACTCTAATGGAGCTATCCAATGTGCTGAACCCATTTTGGTGACAGGTTACAACACTTTTGATAGCTCTTTTAGAGCTCTGGCTACTGCTGATTGAAACCCAGAATGGATTCAAAGCCCCACCGAGATCTGAGTCGCCAGCCTCCACCGGGGAATGTGTCTCCTGAATAAAATCCCATGAATGCCAAATCGTGTCATGTAGGAAAAGAAAATTCACAACCAGCATCTCCCGGTGCACGCATACTACCAGGGTGTTGATCCGCATGATGAGATTTGACAGCCTCAACCATCTAGTTGGTGTGTGGTAGGCAAGCCTTGATACCTCTTCCTCCCTGCCATGTGTGGTTAGCATCATTTCTTGATTAGGGCCAGTGGGTTTTTGAGAAGAATTGTGTAGCATTCTCTAATGAAAACAACCACTCCTAAACGTTCTTTCCAGTCACCTAGGAATGGGTGGGAAATTATTTTCAGTTCTGTTTTGATACGAATCCCCCCAAATCCACCAAGTTCTCAATATTTGGTACAAAAAGAACTAGATATGTTGTTGTTGTTGTTGTTGTTGTTGTTGTTTTAAAGACAGAATGTGGGGAAAATCTGAAACAGACAGATTCATCCATCCAGGCTTGGTTTGAATCGCTGAGTTTTCAACCATGTTAGCTAAATGCTAAGTGAAAGTTAAAAACCACAAATAACACACGTTTAGCAGGAAGAAAAGTTTGAGTCTAGTCTGGGGCTTGTCTATATACCCTGTTTATATGATGCAGTCACCAACCTTCAGCTACCATGAGCTTCCCCCCCCCCAAAAAAAACCTGCACTTTTAAAAAGCCGCTGACTTATCATGAGTTTCCCCTTTACTCTGAGGTCAACGCCTTCTCTGCTCTGCCTGCCAGTGGTGACCTCACTTCAGAATGAGGCCAGGTGCATTCTGGGGTGGACTGAGGCCCAGGGTAGGTTGCGGACACACCAGAAGGCTGGGCAGAGGGTGGGGGTGGGGGTCGACAAGTTGAATGGCTGCTGGCACTGTGGCTCTTTCAGCCAGAAAGCCCGCACTCCTTCATGCCATGGCAATTTGCCGGTGCCACCCCCAGCTGCGATGATGTGGGGTTTTGCAGGAACAAGCAGCAAAGCATAGAATCATAGAATGGTAGAGTTGGAAGGGGCCTATAAGGCCATCGAGTCCAACCCCTTGCTCAATGCAGGAATCCACCCTAAAGCATCCCTGACAGATGGTTGTCCAGCTGCCTCTTGAAGGCCTCTAGTGTGGGAGAGCCCACAACCTCCCTAGGTAATTGGTTCCATTGTCATACTGCTCAAACAGTCAGGAAGTTTTTCCTGATGTCCAGCCAGAATCTGGCTTCCTGTAACTTGAGCCCATTCTCCCATGCCCTGCACTCCGGGATGATCAAGGCTGAGTGATTTGACTAAAGCCACCTAGGGCATTTCTAGACCAGGGGAGGGAGAGGGGTGGATCTCACAATATTCTGCTTGCAAGATCCTCCCCTTTGTCCACATGTGAACGTGAAATCAAGGGAGGAAGAAGGGATGTCGAACCCACCATATTTCTTTTTTTTACAGAAGATGAGCGCACATGCACTCCAATGAAAGAAGTTTTTTAAAAATCTTGCTCCCTGCCAGCCCCAATGGACACGGAGTGCCTGAAGAGCTTCGTGCCCCACCATGCCTGTTTCCTGCCTCCTTGCATTTACTCACAAGGAGGAGGAATGAAGCCATGACGGGCACCTACACACCTCCTGCGGTCTCGGGATGATCCCGAGACCATGGGAAGAATCAGGCTAAAAGTGGTCCCACTTATCCTGGGGAAATGAGGGATCATTGCTCCCTGCTCTTGGGATCCCCTGTGGTATATGTGGATGCATGGGGATGATCCCAGGACGATCCCAGGGATAAACACTGGTCTTGGCATGCTCCTACTGAGTTGATAACAGGGATGGGATTCAAGACAAGGGTTGTCAATCATAGGCTAACCTCTAAGCCACAACACTACATCAGCTCTCAGCTTTTCGAATGAACCACTTCCATTGTTTCGAAAGGAAAAGATGAGTAATAGTGGTAGAGCTTTACTGAGTTCCTAAAGTGTTCAGAAGTTTCTTGGGCTGATGTTAGTTCATGTTAGCTCGTTGGAATTGTGTATTTTTTTAAGGAAGCTGTTGCTGGTACTGTGGTGTTAGTGTTTATAGCATTTTTACCAGAAATGGCAGGATGGCATTTTATTCAGTTTGGAGAAGGGGATGAAATGAACACTCTGTGGGTAGTACCGACATGGTTCCTAATGATTTCAAGGCTTTGCGGTAGCAATGCTACAATATGGGAAGACAGGAAGAAGTAAAGGAGTGAATTCAAACAAGGCAAGGAGAACAAAGCCTAACTGAATGGACTGAATTCCAGAATTACCTACATTTCCCCCCACAAAGCTTAGCTCCTCTTTTCTCCAAAACCAGCACATTTCACATAAAAAGTATAGACTCTGAATGAAGCTATTATGTGATTTTCATCCTAAGCACTACTACTGTTCAAATAGGAATGAACATCTGAAATGATACATTGCCTTATTTACTTGGTGCATAATCTCAGCAATCCATCCATCAACTCATAACAATAACTTCAGTTTTAGCTATTTCCTAGCTTTGACATCAAGCACTGGACCAGAACGATTTGTTGTTTTTCCTCCTTACCAGAAATACAAATGCTAGCTAAGGATTTATTTATTTTTCTATCAATGCTTCAAACACACCGTGAGCTTATGTTTCCCCCCCAATCACACTGGCAGGTTCAATGGCTGACCTTGAAACAGTTTTCATCTATTTGCAAAGCAAAGAGGCCAACAATTTAAAGACATTTCAATTAAGGTAAGAAACTCTTTGCCTTCTTGTCTAGATCACACAGAAAACTGCTAAAGATAAAAGAGCAACAATTAATCAGTAATGTAGACTGGACACCCTCTGGGAAAGGATAATGCCACTCTTGTAAAACATCCACTGCTTTAAATAGTATTAATTGTAAAAATGGAATCTAGAGCAAGGATAATTAGCTACAAGTCCTAAGGATATCCCTATTTTCTACCAAATGTTGTAATTTTATCTACCAAACGTTAGTGACTATGTGGTAAACATCTGGCCTCCATTTTCATTCACAAGAGAAAGCCCCCCACTTCATATGCCGTATATGTGTGAAACAGATTCTGCAATTTCATATGATATATATTTTTGATTGAGGAACAGCAGGGGCGTGCAGAAGGTCAGGATCTACTGGGAATCTCTGGGTGATTTGCAGTAGATTGCAGATATTTCCTACTCCCAATTGATTAACAAATTACCGATCTCTGGATGTGCTCAGAAGTACCCTGTTCTTTAGTTCTATGTCTTTTCCACCTGAGGGCAGATCTTGGAAGTTCTACTAAAAAAGTAGGTCTGATAAGTCTAGTTTGGGCCTATGCCCTAGAATAGTACCCAAGAACATGTGCTCCATAACTTTAAAGTCCTTACTGAGAGGTGGTGTTGATTTTATTATCAAAATTAGAGGTCAGTAAAATATGTATCTGGCCCTTGCAACTATGGGCTTCAATTTGTAATTTTAAAGAAAAATGAAAATTGAATGCACCTGAAGATATCTAGATAGCTACAGATCATTGTGCAATATCCATTAACTAGGTTTTTGGCCATCATAACCAGCAGAATTTTGATACCCTCCCCCCTGGGTATTGGGATTACTGTCAAATTATTAGCACTTCCTGCTTCTGAAATTCAAACTGATAACCTTGAATGAACAGCTGGTTGTTTGTACTGTTGACAGTATTTATGCAAATAAAACTACTTTGAATCTTTCCAAATTATAATTTACAGTTGAGGTTAAGACATGGATGAGATTAAAATAATCCACTGGGGTGTAAAATAAATAATGACTTCAATATGTAACTTTTTAGATGCTTTAGAATTTTATATAAACCAACTTCCCTTATAGTTTTCTGGTGTGTTGCTTAGTTACATCAGAATGGTAGTGTGACTGGAGGAGATGTAGGTGAGACCTGGCAGGACCAGAGCTGCACATTTATGCAAAGTATCTTGAGAGTAAGACCAGTTCAGGACACCACACTTCAAGAAGAATGCAGACAAGCTGGAGCATGTTCAAAGGGGGGCAACGAGGATGTGGTGATGAGGAATATCGAATGCGAGCACCAATTTGAAGTGTATTCACGACATACCTGTTGCCACTACACAAAACCCCTTAGGGACTCTTTAGATGGTCATCCCTGGCCTATTTCAGTCCTTGCAGCTGCTATAAATCTAAACCTAAGTGGCGAAAAAGTGAACTATGCATTTTAGCATACTCCGTTTCCAGTGAAATGACACATACTATGTCGGGTTGCCAGTACACTGCCGCCAACATTCAGAACAAATCTGTCAAACCTCTGGATATATAAAGGATATCAGAGGAAGAATGAGGCAGAGCGGGAGCCTATGGAGAAGAAAATAGGCATTCTGCCACAATGGGCAGCTTTTGGTTCAAGCAGTTTATTTATTTCCATGCATTCATGAACCGACCCTCACCCAGTTCACTCCCAGAGTGGCTCACAACAGGGTAAATAACAAGGAAATGACTAGAAGATCAGTGAAAAGCTGATTATATTAGAGAGCTGGGATAGTGGGTAAAGTTGAGCTTGGAGACAGTAAAAGATTCTGTTGTGATGATCACAGACCAGTTTTAAATGTTATTACTGGTAGTACTCTTAGAGAGGGGATCAGACATTGCCAGGCAGGTGATTTGGCCCCAGCACCCAGACAGGGTTCACTGCCAATCCCTTGAGAATTGGGAGCAGAAGAAGCCACCAGCAACATCTCGCTTTCTTTGGCTCCTCTAGGGCAAATACATCCTCTGCTGGTGCAGTTCCACCCATTGCCTGTTGGAGTGGTGGCAAGTCCTCCTCCCCATATTTGCAGTGGTTGCTGATACTCCTTCTGATATATGAATGTTGGAAAAATTCATTTGGGGGGTGGAGTTTCATGCATTTTCCTAGGCTCAGCCCTTTTGGACTTCATATCAGTTCCCACTGTGGCACCCAATTCGATCTGCAGCGAGTCGGGCCAATTCATGGATTTATGGGGAATTTTGCACAACATTTGGGGTGGAAGGTTCTGCCATTTGCACCAATTTCAGAGCAATTAGAGCAAATTAAGGTTGAATTTGCCCGTTACAGCAAATTTACATAATTTGCACAAATTCAGCCATCGTCTGTGTAAATTACTCAGAAATGAGGGCAAAAAGCAGGACCTTCAAATTGGGCCCAAAAGTTCCTGGAGTTCATGGAACAGCCCACAGCTCAGCTCGCAGATGCAAAATGAGTCATACATGCTGCAGAACTACATCAAGCAAGAAAAAAAGAAAAAAAAAAGAACTGGGTTTCCCAGTGACAGACATCTCTATTCTGATGTTGCAAAGTGATTGTCTACCTGGACAGGTAGCTACAGCAGTTAGGAGGAGGAGCTGCCCATAGGTCACCTTCAGTCTCCTTGGTAGAATCATAGAATAGCAGAGTTGGAAGGGGCCTACAAGGCCATCAAGTTCAACCCCCTGCTCAATGCAGGAATCCACCCTAAAGCATCCCTGACAGATAGTAGTGGCTGTTCCTGGCCATCCTTGCTACTTATATCCCAAGACTACTAGTAGCAGAAGAGTGGCTGTCATTGTTAGAAGTAGAGTCATATATTTTGAAGTGCAGGTGCTCATCATGACAGTACCCATAGCTATGTTCCCAAAGACAATGCAAGCAGCTCTGTTGATCCACATTGACAAACCAGTTCTGGCAGATTTCATCTCCACTAGGAGAAGGTCTTTTGTAAAGCTAATGACCATTCCAGCCAAGCCATCCCAAAATACTTTGCATTACAACAGGAAGCAAGCTATTATAGCTGGGAAAATTCACTCCCCGTGACCCCAGCTACTGTGAGAATTGCAGCTAAGCTCTGAGGAAAGAGGCAGATGATTTCTGCATGTATGCTAACGTTGGTGCTGAGTCCCTGCAAGTCCTGGCTGCACTTACACCATTAGCCAAAGCGGCCTCAAAATGGGTGAATAAGAAACTTATGTTGCTGCAGGTTGCTTGCCTGGCTACTAGGCCTAGCAAGTGAGTGGCAGGTGTGGCAAGAAGGAGCCATCATTACCTGCCCTGCTACCTGTGAGGCAGACAAGGAATGGAAAGAGAAGACACTGCTGTCATGGTGGAGGATCCACAAGAGGGCATTTTTGCAATGAATCCCCTCCCCAAAAATCTGATCCTGGCCCTGTGAATGTAAAGATTTGCCTGGGAGCAAGTCCCATCAAACTCAATGGGATTTACTTCTGAATAGGCATGGATAGAATTGTAGCATTATTTCTTTATTCAAATCTGTAGCCTACTTCATGCCAAAAGTATGGAGTGCTAAATAAAACCGGTTCTTCTTGGCAGAACATAACATTACTTAATCAAATCACTTGATATTTCCACATCCTCTCCCAAAGTAAGCCTGAATCCAAAGATGAACACAAGCAGTTAGGTCTTAAAATTCTCCTGAAAGTTTCAGGTAGGAACAACAACTGAGATCAACTTGAGAAAAACATCAACCCTCAAAAAATAACCCCTCACCCTTCATTTCACTTGGGAAGATCCAAAGAGAAGGATGAAATTGACTAGTACATAATATGGCAATTATGCAAGATCGCCAATAAGATCTTTTTTAAAAACAACAACAACAAAAAACTACCCCATTTGCGCAAATTTCAAGTTCACCACCACTCAAAAAAGACTCAAATTGCTCAAACTGCCACCACTAAAAAAATACAACCAACAGAATATACATATTGGATTGACTTGATACTGAGGCCACAGCTAGACCTAAGGTTTATCCCTGGATCGTCCAGGGGTCAAACCTGTTCATCTAGGTGACACACAGGGGATCCAGTGCTCAGGCAGGGGCAAACCCTGGATGATCCCAGGATAAACCTTAGGTCTAGCTGTAGCCTGATTGTGTTGATGCCAGTGGGAGGAAATGGAATGAAATCCATCAGGGCCAAACTGAGGAAATCCATCAGGATTTCACCCCCCAAAATGGAATTTCATACATTCTGACTTATGCTGAAACTGTGTTTGCCTCTAAATAACAATTGTTGGGAAGCAATTATGGCAGAAGGCTGTTGCTTTCAAGCCCTGCTTCTGAGCTTCTTTGAGGGATCTGCTTAGCCACTGGGAAAAGCAAGATGTTGGATGACCTGGACCTTTAATCTGATCCAGCAGGGCTCTTCTTATCTTAACAGACTATAACCGTATTTAGAAACAATATACATGGGAGGGGAATGTATGGGGGGTCTTATTGACTAGCTCCACCCCCAAAGTCATGAATGCCGGATTGCCCTACCCCCGACTTCTACGTGCTCATCACAAACATATGCACACGTTCAGTTGTATGTGCAAAGGTTTCCTCATTGCGATGAATGCAGAGGTATTCAGAGGAGAGCATGCTTTTGGAGCTGAGGCTAGTCAGCATGGCTCTTTCAGGTCTTGATTCACTGCCTGAGTGTTGTTTATGTATACAAGTTAACAAGCCGATCCATCCAGAATGTTTCAAACCAAGTGTGACCTGGCATAGTGCTGGGCCAGAGTGAGTTGATCTTCTCTCTAGCCCCACTCTTCCTGTCTGTCTGTCTGTGTGTGTGTGTGTGTGTGTGTGTGTGTGTGTGTGTATGAGAGAGAGAATTGCTATGAAGCAATCTATTCCAGGTCTAAATTATGCCATGCTATTCCAATTTGTCAACTCATGCACTACTGGTGAGTTGCAATCCTATTACTTGGGAATCAGGGTTCATAGGGATGAAGGGGTGGGAGATGATCTTACTAAGCCCAATCCATCTAAGAGCAAATGCTGAAAATGTGAATATATTTGTGTGAGCTAGACTTCCCTTTGGAATTTGAATGATTATCTATCACGGTTAGGTTACGCATAATTATATGCCATGCATTCCGAGTCCTACACCATCTCTTGATCATTTTCTTCCCTAGAGTTTCAACGCTGCAAATAATGGATTCTGCACTACTGAATGAAGAAGGCAAGGCAGTGTTGATGCTTTCATGTAATGGCTCTTCTAACTCACACACTAAACCACGCACACACACAAAAAGTTCATTGTACAGCAGCTTAATGGAGCTTGCTAAAAACACAATTTTAAAATTGGCTGGAGTGCGACAATGATTCTTTAAAGAAACAGAAAAGACAATAAATTAAATTGGGAAAAAACTGCACTGCACGGCAAAGAAAAGAAAGTAGAACATTTCTGGGTTTATAGCTGTCAACAGATTGACATATCTTTGGTTGTACATGAATGACAACTGCATTAATAACAATGAATAAATCTGTGCTTCTGAAAGCATTAATACAATCCTTTGTATAACTAATAAAATAGCTCGAGTAACTTATTTGTGGAAAGGAAGACACAGACCTGGTATCAGAAGAGAAAAATTCAATCTCCCACCAATGCTTAAAGAATTTATGCCCATTGTTTCCTACTCACAATAAAGGAATATTTGCCTTCGATCTTACCACTGAGTGCTTTGAGGAATGGACCGGAGAACCTACCAAATGGGAAACAACCCATTTGTTCATGCGTTCATGTGTGTGACAATCTGGCGGACATGCACCATTTGGTTAAAACCTACATTTTCATGCTGATTTTAACATTGATGTGCATGATCAGAGTGGGCAGATCTGTTTCTCTGAAAGGTTAAATTCAATAAATATAGGTGACTATGTGGACTCTGGGAAAAGTTTTCATAATAAATACATTTTAATTATGAATGTAATTAATTAATGGAGAAGGCTTTCAATGGCAATGAGTCCTGATGCCTCTATGCTACCACCAGTATCAGCGGCAGTAAGCCCATGTACACTAATTGCTGGAGAAAATGGGAAGGAGGGTGCTGTTGCACTCATACCCTACTCGTGGGTTTCCCGACCACAGCTGGTTGGCCACTGTGTGAACAGAATGATGGACTAGATGGACCCTTGGTCTGTTCCAGCAGGGCTCATCTTTTGTTCTTGTATTCGAAAAGCTAGTTGTTTTTACATTACTCAGGTATTTGGAACAGATCCTTGCATCCATAAACTGTAGTGCTGAGAATCATAAACTTTGTTTCATGTGCCTGCTAGGCCATGTGTCCTCCTCTACACAGGATAGTCCTCTATTTGAAGGGCTGCCCAGTCCAAGAACCCTAAGAAGGGAGTGGTGGGGTTTGAAGTTGCCCTTCAAGAGTTAGCACCAGGACTGTGGACTGAATAGGCATGCATACTTGGTCATAATCTTCTGCACTATGGTGAAATGTAATGCATTTCTATTAAATGACATTAATTATTTCTAAATTTGCCTCAGTACGTATAAATTAGCAAATGTAAATGTTATGCAAATAGGATTCCTCTTTTTTACATACTGCATAATTTACATACTGCATTATCTCTGCTTTTAAAAACTGTGATTACCAGGGAAACCAGGGGAAACCACAGGAGATGTCCTGGCTGTTGAAGACATCATGTAATGAACCCATGAGTAGCCAATCATGAGCATAATATAAATCACTCATTTAGAGAAGCCCAAAGAAACATATATTAGCTTATTTCTTTTAATAAGACAGTGTATTTAGTATGCTCAGACATGTTAAGAGAGGCTGAAAGAGTGCACATAAATTCTCTTCAGACTATATAGATACAAAGGAAAATGAAATGGACTCTCTCTCTGTGTGTGGGCGTTCTGCATCTCTCAAGTGGTCAGATCCATAGATCTCCTTCAACACACACACATGCACACACTAGCCTGTTCCAAATCTCAACTAAAGTATTTGAAAATGGCATAAAACCAGTTCTACAATTTCCCGATGAACTTCCAAATTGGTTCAGCATTTAAAATGCTGGGATTTGGAGCCTTATTTACAATGGTGTGGTCCGCACATCACAACAACCCAAGGTGTTTTATTTAAAACCTGGTTGTTGTGCCCACTACTCTGCTGCAAGTGGGAGTGGCTAAACAAACCATACACTCTCTGATCCTGAGTGCTGTATTAAGCAGTCCTTATTGTAAACTGTATTTGAACATAAGAAAGGTGGATTGGTATTAGCCATTCCAGAAAAGACGAACTACAGAGAAACAAACTAATCTACACGAAGCAGGATATTCCACTATAAAACTGGTATATAAAAGTCAGGAGCCACGCTAATTCTTTATAGAAGTACTGAAGTGCACTGACAACTATTGGGGCCCATTGACACATACCATATACTGCTTTCATACTGCTATACCCTGCTTGGTGTGGCTCCTGCCTTTTATATACCGCTTTCATACTGCAATATCCTGCTTGGTGTAGATTAGGCCCGTGTCTCTTATAACATCTGAAAAGCACTGCAGTCCCATGCCTTGTATACTAAATAAAACAGTTCACTAACTAAGCATACTCCAGCTGAAATCTGAGCTTCAAAAGTCACAGTTGGCAACTTCAGAGAATAAAATTTGCAAGCAAGCACTCTCATGTTGCATGAAAACCTTATAGACAAACTGTGAGGCCTCGATACCTGCATTAACTATGGTAGCTGCATTGTTTTAATGGTGTCCTCCGCTGTGTTGCAAAAGGCAGTTGTAAACCGTATCATCTGGAAAAGGTGAAGGATAGCTTGTACGCTATATTGCATCGATCCAACGCTTTTCTTGGCCAGTGTCATTGCGCCGGCCAAGAAAAAGTCCTGGATGTGTGCTGAGAGGCAACGGGTGGGGCTGGAGGCTGCATTCCCACACTTGGGAATGCAGCCTCCAGCCCTACCTGTTGCCTCTTGTCACACATCCGGGGCTTTTCTTTGTTGGTGCCAGCGTGCCGGCAGAGAAAAGCCCTGGCTGTGTGACGAGAGGCTACAGGTGGGGCTGGAGGCCAGGCCTTTCCCCGGTTAATTAGGGGCCAGTCCCAGTTGCCCCTGAGATCCCCATATTTCTGGAGGTCTCTGGGGTTTTTCAGGTCATCTGGTCACCCTATATAACTTTGTAGGATTTTTGCTCCCCCCCCAAAAAAAAAAGCATCTTGCATTATGTCTTCAGTGTCTATTTAGGTTCTCTCTGAATGGAGAGAATAGATCAAAGAGGGAAACATTAAGAAAGCCTATTATTCTTTTCTGTTTCATGTATGCAAAAGAAAAGGAAGAAAAGCTTCTAGATGAGGAGTTTGACAGCAGCGAACACATTCAGATCAAATATTACAGTGCCTTTATATTCTGCTTTTAATCTGCAGTGCTACATCATCAGCTGTGTTTGAATAAAATGGGTTGCTTGAACTTCTTTGGTTGCTTACTTGAGATATTTGCTCTGTCAAATCATGTTATGTCTATCTTTTGAGTGGAGATTTAACTATAATTAAGGAGGACAGAACATGGCAGCAGACTTAAACTCTCTGCTCGTTAATGTAATTTGCTTCTGCTACTTGTGGCAGTAGGAATATCAAGCCTAAGTGTTTCCATGTTGTGTTAACAGGCGGTGGTGGGGAAACACCACTTTACAATATCTTTGAGTAATATCTTTTAGGTGTGTGTGTGTGTGTGTGTGTGTGTGTGTGTGTGTGTGTAAAGTTAGAGATCTTTACTAGATTCTTTAAGGCAGTTACGAATCTCCCCAACTTAGCGAACTACATTGTAAAAAGTTGCTGGTCTGGTTGATCTCCAGACCTCTGAGAAATGCTTTCCCCTTGACAAATCACTAGGCAGGGACATCTCACTCAAACAATTTCCAGGACCAATCTTCATGGGTTCTTGTAACATACTGTACTAAGAGACTAAATGATCAATTTGTGATTCCCCAGGTCAAGCTAACCTACATCAGGCCGACCCTCCAACACAGTTCCTGTACAATTTTTCTACGGGAAGCCCCTCCACCAGGCCCTCCTAAAACCTAGAATTAACATGGGCATGTTTCCAAAATTCCTTACATTTGTAACACATCAGAAATGTAAGAGAGCAGCTGCAGATTTTGATGAAAGTAGACCTATTACTGTTCTCTTTCTATCTTTGATATTAACACCATATGACCTTCAATTTGCCTCCTACAGGAAACAGGGTAAAAAAGCAACACATACATGTGCATTTATAGATGTATGTTTGGCAGCCTAAAACCTAACATGGTCTAGATTACCACCTCCTGCCAGAGTTGCAGTTTGAGGTCAACTTGATGCTGAACAATCATACTCGTCCAAAGCTCTTAAAATTCTCTCTCTCTCTCTCTCCCTCTCTCTGAGCAAGGAATGTTATGAGATCAGTTCTAATCAGCTTTGGTGCACCATGTGGCTGTTATTAAAATAAAAATACTCCAGTTTGCAGCAGAACATGGTTGGATAGTTTCAGCATCAACTGCAATCCTGTCCATCCCTCTGATGCATTTTTATTTTTATTTTGCCAAAAAAGAAACCCACCAACCCACCAATAATGAACAATAGACACTACATAATCATCACAATATTCTACATAAAAGGTAATTCCTTAATAAGTACCCTCTTTTATTATTCTACAAATAACCCCAATACTAGCATCCTAGCTTAATACCTTTCTACCTAGAAAAGATTCTGTGTCCATCCATGCACTGTTGTCAAGTAAGAATTCAGCATTAAAGGCCCTTTCAATAAAGTGCCTCTCAAATGGTTTCTCTGACAGCAATACACACAAGAACTTGGGCAACCCTTCCATGCTACTTTATTAATGTGAATTCAAGGCCTTGGCCCATCTTCTATAATACCTAATAACATATAGGCATTTTTTATAAGACATACTTATTAGCACAAAGATGATCTTTGGCAAGATAAAACATATTTTCATAGTAGCAATCTTTCACCAGACTGAATGTGATAGATTCTACCACCACTGCCCACATCTCTCTGATTAGAACCTATAAAAGTTGCAACTTCCAGGAAGAACATGACTTGTTTCACTACAGCCTCCAATGCCAGGTCCTTTTTTATTCCAAGATTTGGAGGGAAATATCCGCTCAGTTGTTCCCACCCATGTAATTGCTGTGGATTGAATCCATATCATAGTGTGCTCCTCCAAAACTTAAAAGAACCCCCACATCAGTTGGGAAGAGTTGTGGAGAATGTAACAACCATCAAGTAAGCTGGCGATTCCTGAAATGAATGCTCTCTTGGCACAAGATCCTGTTGAAGTAAATGGGAATTGTGCCAGATTATCATTCTGAAGATTGAATTATCTGAGTTTTGATGTTTTTGACACTTCGAGAATAGTGCATTCAGTTTGAGAAAATGGGCTACCAGAAAACAGAGAATACCCATGAGATATTTAACATAACATTGATCCATCATGCAGCCGGAATGTTTGTTTGAGCATAGCAATTAACCTGCTTTACACTGTCTGCAATGATCACAGGAGCTCCATAATTTGCCTGTTCTAGAAGTGCAAAGCTAAGGCTACAATCCTATACAGCGCAGTATAGTAAACACACTTACCTGGCATAAGCCCTGTTTAATTAAGTGAAACTTACTTCTGAGTAGACATGGAGAGGGTTGTACTGATCATGTAATAATTGGTCTGCTATTTTAATACAAGTACTTACATAAAACTTGCAAATGGCATGCATCCTTTTAAAAAGGGGGGAGGAGGAAAAGGAAAAGGAAAAGGAAAAGAAAAGTTATATCCCCTGCTCTATAACACAGGAAGGAACGTCTCTTCCAAGACGTATGCCTGCATCATCTAAAAATAATCGTTTTTACAAGTGCAGTTCAGTGTGCTCTCCAAACCCATGTTGAATGAAAAACAGGGATGCCTGTAGCCCTGTTTAGGCATTCCAAAAGCAACAACAACAAACACATAAGGACTGTGCTACCCTCACCCCCTGTGCTGTTGCTTCTGCCTTCCTCTACAGGTGGAGGGTGGCATTGGGAAGAAGAGAGGCTCTTGTTTGCACAATCTGGTTTTGGGGCCTTCTGCTAGCAGCAGCTTTCCAAATACCTCGATGCAGTGGGAGAACTCCTTGTGATGGGTTCCCCACCCCCAGTGGCACTGGACTCAGAGGAGACCCAACCAAGTGTCCTCCTAATTTCCTCCATCCATAGACACTGAGATGCGTGTGGGAACATGATTTTGCCTTAAGCCACATAGCTAATTGGGGGCAATTTGGGGGCAGTGCCATTCTCTCTGCCTAACCTGCCCAACAGAGTTAATGTGAGGTTAAACTGGATATAAGAAGAACTAGCCCTGGCTTCAAATATTTCATGGCTCTTACAAAAGGCACCCTCACTGGGCCTCCTCCCTCAGTGAGTCTACCTTCTCATCACCATTTTCACCAGCCAGTATTACTCCTCCTCATCCTCCTCTTCCCCATGCCCCTTTCCTGCCCTGCCAGCATGGCTAGGGCAGGTGCAGGCTTTTGCAGGAGGGAAGAAGGGGAAGGATGACACACCTGTGACATACCTTAACAAGGTGAGGCATGGGTGGGGCTTACGCTTTAAGGTAGGCCCCACACGCATTCCCAGGCCTGGGAATCTTAGGACCAGATGAGGTTGGTGAGCACTCGTTGGGCACCGTTAGGGTGATTGGCAGGTCCTGAGGCCTGCCTCTGGGGACCTCACCATCTCACCTACTTGGCATTAAGTGGCCCGAGTGAGTGGTTTCCTTCAAAAACACATGTGCAGCATAAGGAAGGAGCTGTGTTTTTACCCGACTCCTGGCTTGGCCAAGTGGCTTGCCCATAATAACCCAGGCTTGTTGCCTTAAGAAAGAGCAATCAGATTCCTGCACCGTCAAGTGCAGATCCAAGGAAAGGTGAATTTCCCAATGTTTAATAAAGAGGCCCTAGTTTACCTAAGCTCTGGTGTCCGAGCCATTATTTCTTCACTTCTTCCTCTATCTGCAACATTGCTACAGCTCGTTTGCTTGACAAGCAGAGGCAACGAGCAAAGTCGGCGGTGGCATCTCCTGCATCTCCTTCTCACCACCAGCATTGACTTGATTGGAGCCTGAGGACGGTGAACAAACTGTTGGCCATGGTAAAGAGGAGGAACAATTCTCAGTGGGCCCTGGCTCAGGTGTGGGCCTGTGGCAAATACCCAACCATGCCAACTGTTGATGTCAGCCCTGAGGGAAACCGTTTGAATCATGCCATGAATAATAATAAATAATAAATGCCATGAATAATAATAAATAGAAAATAAGCCACATTGAACACTATGGGACTTACTTGGAAGCACACATGGAAAGAATTCCATTGCACTGTTTTGTGTCAGCTGAATATAAATGTTGCACACACCTTCTTAAAATGAACCCATTCATAGACACACACCTGAAACATGACTCTAATAGGGCCTCGATCTATGTAGCTGGAATAATTTGTGGGTGTTCGCTAAGCAAGTGTGTATAATCAAGAAGACACCTCAAATGTGCCACAAGGAAGAAGGAAACAACTATTTAAGAAGATGTACAGTTGCAATCAATAGTGCAATTAATGTGCTCAATTGTTGTTAAAGATTAGAGCTGCTAATCTCTAACACCAACGAAAGTAATGGGAGATGTAAAAGTTTTAAGAGCACTGCAGAAAAAATTTGGACACAGTGAGCAGAGCAGACACCTTGGGTGAAGAAAAGAGTTTCACAATTCCACTGAGAGATTATAAATGTATGGAGGGCAGTCTTTGCCTTGCTGAATGCTCAGATGGCTCCCAGCAATTTCAAAAGGTGGGAAGGGAAACTGATGTGGTTAAAGCAAGTGACAGAACTGGATCAAGGATAACCTCATCCATATTGTTTAACAGCAGACATTAATGGAGCTGCTGTCCAAAATGATATCTGGATTGGCAATGGCACCTTGAAGGCAAGGGAAAAGGGACATAAAACCACCATAAATTCAGCTTTAGCTGCATTTAACCTCAGGTTTAAACACGAGAAAATCACCACTATATTTTATCATCTGACAATCCACTGCAAATTGTAAGCAACGTGCTTTGAACAATGAAGAACTTTGTTTGGAGGGGAATGGAACGTTCTGTATCCTATTAATAGTGAGCGCATTCTTCAAGTCTAGATCACCAAAACAGCACCATCTACCACCACCCTCAAAACTGGAGCAAGCTTGGGGGTACCCCAAAGTTTGAAGAGTCACAAATGGGGGGGAACTCTCTAGTGGGGGGGAAGGGAAACACCAACGACAAAAAATACTGCAACGTTCTGTTGCAGTTCCCATGTGATACCAGTATATTCCCCATTCTGTGCCATGTCTGACTGACAGTCAAATTTGGGAGTTCCATTTCACAGGCGGCCAACATTTGCTGATTTGACTCCCCAGGTGTTCTCCTGTCATGGGCCCACTCCTTCAAGCATACACTCTGACACAGGACAGCTCAAATCAGTGGGATGCTCTTTAATGTAGCAAGTCCCACAGCAAAATCTTAATGGTTACACATTTCAGAACTCATATAGCTGATGACAAAAAGCCATAGGCTCGTAAATAATTCCACAACAATGCAGATTATGATTGTGTCAGAATTCCAGACAACCTGCTTTCCCTGTTGTAACTTCCATGGCTTGGGATACAGGGGAAGGAGTTTAAATGATTCCTGGGATAAGCCTTCCCAGGCAATCAAAGGCAAGGGTTTCAAATATAGGAGAAGGGACTTGGAGATTCCTGGCATAATCCATCCAAAGCAATGCAATACAAGGATTCCAGAAAAAGACCTAAACAAACCAACAAATGCAGATGTTTAGTTCAAGCTTAAAAAATTGCATGGAACCTCCACACTACAGAACAGTTCAAGAATAAGTCCAGAGTAATCCCATACACAGAGAGATTTCAATAACCAGAGATTTCACTTTGGTAACTCCTCACTGCAGGGGTCCAGACATAGAAAAGTCCAAGAGTCAGGATCAGTCCAAGTCATCTGGCAACTTTGGGTATCAATGAAGTAGACACAACATCCATAGTAAACAAGAATTCAAGTTGTATCAAAAGTATAGCAGTACTTCTCATGGCAGGATCTTAACAATACAGCGATCAAGGCGACAAGAGTCCATGTGAAAAGTGCCTCTAGAAGCTCAGACTGTATTAAGTCCAAGCAAAGAAGCTTTTGGGCAGTGAAGATGAGAATGTTCCTAGCAAAGGCTCTTCTTAAAAGTGAAGGTGTGGCTGTGATAGCTCTCTTCCTAAACAAATAACTCTCAAGGGGTTTTAGCCCATCAATGACGCCCTGCCCAAACATGGCATCTCCATTCTGCCCTCTTTAGTTGATGCTTCAACCTGAGTGACACCTCTGAAAACGCCACCCTCTTCTGTGAGCCCACTATCGAGGCCAATGCTATCAGCTGGCTGGGAGTAGCTTCAGTCCCCTCTGCTTTCCTCTGAGAACTCTGATACTGATAAGCTCACATGGATTCTGACATTCCACAGGGTGGATAGGTCCAAGCCCTTCCAGGCCAGTTCTGATCAGATGCTGGATATAGACTACAAGGCCCACTGCAGCGCTGAAGCTGAGCCACAACGGCTCCAAACAAAACAATGGTGAGAAAAACACAATTGTTGTGGCTATTTTCTCACTTCTCATTGATAGTATGGATGTATTCATTTATTTATTTTACTTTCTCTTGTGCATCAAGAAATGCTGAGAGATGGAAACCCATCCAATTAAAGTTTCTTTAGGATGACTCAGCAGGATGACTCAGGATGATCATGTCAAGCAGCTGTCAAGCATAGGATGATCATGTCAAGCATAGGGAAGATTGGTTGGTTTGCCTTCTCCTACAACGTAAGTCTGGGTTTGCCTTTGCGAGGGTCATCAAAGCTTCTTTGCTCTATAAGTGAATTCCCCTAGCTCACCTGCTCTAAGGAACCCTCTTAACTGGATTGTATGAGTGGCTGACTCATTACTGGTCAGTGTCTGCAGATCTATGACCATAATACAAATTATTTGATTTATTATTGATTGGTGGATGGATACACCTGCAGAGTGTTGCTTCAGAAAACCTTTGAGAGACTTCCAGCTGTATGATTGCCCTGTGGACAACCTCTTTCTCCCGTTTTTATTTATTTAATGGGTGGCATGGAACAAATCACTCTCTGAAGTTTGTATGGCCCAAGCCACAGTTAAATCATCACAGTCAGAACCTACATATGTAAGAATGGCACTGAGAGATGAGCTCAAAAATTCTTATCTAGTCCAGCATTGTTTCCAAGAGTAGATGGCTGGATGCACCTGGGAAGTTTCTAAGAAGTGCACGGTGGCAACAATCTATCTCTGTTGCTTATCCTCACCATTGGGTGTGCAGATTTCAGAGTCATAACTTCTTTAATTCCATTATTAAAAGAGGAGCGATTAAAGCAGCTGTGGGCAACTTCTGGCCCTCAAGCTATTTTAGCCTACAACTCCCATGATTAGGGCTAATTGGTGCTGTAGGCAATAAAGACACTGGACATTCCCTTCGTTTCACAAACCACACAAAAGTGCCCTGTTCACAATCCTGAATATTAACAAGCACACATTTTCTCAGAAAATGTCCACAAATTCCCAACCTTGCTTTTGGATTTGCAAAACGTGTACTTGAAAAAAGTGGAACTGGAACTTTCTCAAAATGCACAGATTTTGAATGACCCACAATATAGTCTATTGGGGGGGGGGGGATTTGCACAATTTTGGAAAGGTGTGCATATTAGGGGGGACTTTCATGTTCAACAGCTGTTCATCTTGTGTAACTTTACCTTTGTGCAAAATGAACAGCAATCACAAATGTGATGCCAAGTTGAACGTTGGAGACTCTTGGTGAACTTGAAGGTCATTCATTTGCCCATCTTCTGAACTGAAACCCCCCACAATTTAATCCACCAGTTTTTTTAATCTATGCTGCCTCAGCAGAATTCCTCACAATCCCCCCACAAAACACCCATACTTTGATAATGAACTGTGTCCCTTCATGAGGGACTTGCTATCCGAAACAACCTTACAGCTATGTAACGAATCACGTCTCCTTGTCTGTGTACTCCACTTAATGCTTAAAAAATAAATAAATAAATAAATAAATGAGCAATTAAGTGCATCCGAGTAATGTCTTGGAACAATAGCTAGCAAAATGCTATTCCAGAGTTAAAAAAACATAAGAAGCCTTTGTGCGATGTGTAGTTTTAAGCGTACAAACAGTGTTTCTGTTGCAACTTTAAGGAATATAAAACAAAGCATTTTGTCAGTGAAAATGACGATCCCTTGCAAATGCAATTGCTGAGCTTCCGTGCAATGTCTTCTGCAATTATGTCTTGAAGCCAGGAAGAAAAATGCAGTACTAGTTCAAACAACTGTCCAAGCATGAAGAGTACCACCTGCTGGCCATCTGTTACATTGCAGCTCATGCATCAAGATGTCAGCCTCTACACTAGCTCCTACAACAAAGGCATATAGTGTTATTCTACAAGCGAGTCAGCAATCGTGGATTTATAGAGGAAACTGAAAGTGGACATGCTTGCTAAACACTGTATTACTGTGGTTATTTGATTAATTACAGAATACAATCAGGATTCAAATTGCTGATTATAGCATGTAATCAAGTAACACCTCTCTCTCTCTCTCTCTCTCTCTCTGAGTGCATGTATAAGTGTTTTCCACTAAATTAACCATTGAAAAGGACACACATGAGCAGCAGGAAAAAAGGGAATCATATGTAAGAATAAAAGTAGGTTGGCTGCATTAGCCATGTTCAATTCTTCCTTGCCACTCAGCGGTTCCGTCTTCATCACCCATCACCTTTAGCGCTCATTGAGCAGGGAGGCAATCCAAAAATATTCTAAATAAATAACTGAACACAAATTGCACACATTGTAGCTGCATTTCACAATTTGCTATGTGGGCAATCTTAGCATGGCTCTCCCTTATCTATTTTGGCTCTGGGATGTCTCAGTTCTTGATACATGCCAAGTGCAGGCACCTCACTGTGGGGGAAGCTTATTAGTTGTAGGGATCTTGGAGGAATCCATCAGCGGGGTGGAGCTCACTGAGCTTTCATCACCCTGTTCCCAAAACTTCGGCTCACTTTCCCAATCTGCATGGAGTCATGCCACTTCATGGATTGTCAGGTGTGTTTGCGTAAATAGCAATTTGTGCAAACCGCAGCCTCAATGTGCATGGAATTTGCACAAATTAGGCAAATTGAGACTGCAATTTGCACTAAATGCTATTTGTGCAGTTTTATTTTAAAACAAAACAGTTCCTGCGATTTCCAGAAGAAACCCGCAGCTCAGTTTGCAAATGCAAGTCAAGTTGGGAGTTTTATGGAAATCAGGTGAGCCCAAAAAGGACTGGATTTCCCAGCGACGGACATTTGCAAGTGGAGAAGAAAACATGGGATAAAGACTGAGGCCTTAGCTAGACCTAAGGTTTATCCCAGGGTTGTCCCTTCCTGCTCTCGGGATCCCCTGTGTATCATTTACATGAACAGGGATGACACCGGAACAATCCTGGGATAAACAGAAACCATGAGCTTGGGATAAACAAGGGCCTCTTTATTTACATAAGGGAACTTTACCCCTCCCTGGATCTGCACATGAAAGTGTGAGAATCTATTAGGCCCTTTCTTTAGGCACTTAGCCTGCCAATAAGGGTGAGCCACTCCCTTGAACACAGGGGTCGGGTAAACCCAGCCACTTATTCAAGCTACACTTCAGTTTTTGGGGGAATGGTCTGAATCATCCCCACCTAGTGCTGCACAACTCCAAGCAGATGAGACAGGAAGGTCTCCAAAGGCAAACCATATCCTGACACAAGAGCTGCACAGCCCTCGAGGAGCAGGACCTCTGGATATGCCAATCACCAAAAAGGCACCAGAGGGCTCACTGTCCCTATTGTAATATCATGCAAATTCCCGCACACCCCTGTCAATCCAATCTAATCCACCTATTTACTCACACCCCGGCAATCACAATTCCAGTATGGAGTAGGCAAATAACCTGTACACAACTTCAAATTTGTGGCAGGTAAAATTCCTACTCAGCCCCCCTCCAAAGGGGGTGACTGGCTAATCCCACACTAGTTAAAGGCAGGGAGGATGGGACTCGAGAAGCGAAAGAGGCCAAACTTTGGCAGGGCAGGCCTTTATAGGATCTGCCCCACCCACATCTCACGCTGCCCAGATGCCCTTGCACATGCATTGTCTTTCTCCCTCCTCTTCCCACCCATTCCAGCTGGGTGGAAGCTGACAAGTTGCCATTCCACAGAAGTTACCCCAAGTCACTGGTGCTTCCTTGTAAACTGTGAGGCCCCTTTAAGAAAGAAACCATATTTGTGTTAAATGAAGATAAGAAGGAGTTAACCTGAGTGAAAAAGGAGCCCTTGTCATGTTGGCAAGGTCAGTGTCTGGATGAATTACCTGCTTCACCAAGTGCCAAAGACACAAGTGGGCTTGTCAAAGAGTAAGATTAGCTTGAACACTTTGCCTTTCAGTATTTACATTATGGGTAGTAATTTATTTATTTATTTATTTATTTAGTACATTTTTATACCGCCCAATAGCCGAAGCTCTCTGGGCGGTTCACAAAAATTAAAACCACAAAAAAATCCAACAGGTTAAAAACACAATTACGAAATACAGTATAAAAAGCGCAACCAGAATAAAACCACACAGCAAAGTTGATTATAAGATTAAAATACAGAGTTAAAACAGTAAAATTTAAATTTAAGTTAAAATTAAGTGTTAAAATACTGAGTGAATAAAAAGGTCTTCAGCTGGCGATGAAAGCAGTACAGTGTAGGCGCCAGGCGGACCTCTCTGGGGAGCTCGTTCCACAACCGGGGTGCCACAGCGGAGAAAGCCCTCCTCCTAGTTTGCCTTACCTAATTGTTGACTTCTCATTGGCTAAAACATGGCAATTTTCTTCGTAGCTGGATATTAATTGTGTGCTGGAGCATGAGTATGTTCTACAAAGACATGTTATCATATTGCCACAGCGGAGAAAGCCCTCCTCCTAGTAGCCACCTAGAATTAATGCTAATTCTAACACTTGGAAATTATTCACAGATGACGCCCTTTTCCCTTCCCATCTATTTTCTTTATGTAAAACTGGATTCCCCCCATGATCGTCCCTAAAGTAAAATCTAAGTGGAATTGGGGGTTGATTTCCACACAAAACGGCTGAAGAAATTTGGGACCAGTGGAATTCCTCAGAGAATTTTTGTATATCCACCAATATTGAAAATAATCTGAATTTTGACTGGCAGTGGATAGGGAAAGAGAGCAATGCCCCCCACCCCCACCCCCACCCGACCCCCGGTGGCTTGTGATAGTTCTGTTTGGGGCATTTTCATAGGGAAAGAAATACCAAAGCTCAAAACATCTGCAGAAGCATCTTTGTCATGAGCTGCTATTAACAGCACACAAAACCTTTCCCCCCCTAGAAAACGTATCAGCAATGCTATTTCAACCCCTGCCACACTCTCCCTATCCCACCGAGAAGGCATGCTTTGGTGAGGATTGGAATTAGGAAATAACCAAACTGGAAGACCTCCAGAAGAGTAGCTGCATGCTAAGGAGGAGAATTCATAACTTGAGATCTAGGATAGCTGAACCTCTTCGGAACTCATAGATTGATACTCATTATTACTCTGACTTTATATTAGGTCATTTTTTCACTGCTCCAAAATCCTTGGCTACGAAGTGGTATATAAATATTATAAATAAATAAATAAATTGCATTGACTCCCCATCTGTTTCCATGCTCCACTTAAAGTCTTGGTTTTATTTATTAATTACTATTTATTTAGAATATTTTTTGGGATTGCCTCCCTGTTCAATGAGCGTTAAAGGTGATGGGTAATAAAAACAATGCAAAGAGTAAAATTCCAAAACATTAAAAACAAACAAACTAGAATAGACAAAAAATCTGCCATCATTTAACTTTTAGTTTGACTGGCCACTTGAGCACTGCCAAAAAAGAAGAAGAAGAAGAGGAAACACATCTCTGAAAAAGAGGACAGAGATTTTCACAAAAATGACATATGGCAATCTGGATAACTAAATGCAAATTTAGGAAAGATTGGGAGCAGGTAAGATTGGGGTGACTGCTCAGGCCACCGTCCAAGTGCCAGTGGTTGATAAAGCAACTTCTCTTTCTTCCCACTTTTCCTTCTCTTCCTTCTTAGTATTTTATTTAAATTTTAAGCCAGACTTGGGTTGGACAGCCTTTGAAATAGGCCATCTGGCCCTCCATCCTCTTTAAAGCAGGCCACAAGCCTGCCATATTTTTAGTAACAATTCACCCAGGCCCCAGGCCTTAGCCTAGATATGTTAGTAGACATAGGGTTGGATCCAGGAAACAATGAGCAATTTATCTGCTTCTCCACCCCATCCTCCATATTCCACACACACCCCAGTACCACTGGAAAAGGATGGGGGGGGGAATAGAGTAGGATATGGCCTGGAAGGCTGATGATGGGGGTGGGTGGGGAGTGCTCAGCAAATGTCTCAGCGGACATTTCTTTTCACTCATGCAAGGCAACCCTGGATCCATTTAATATACCTTGGATTGGATTTTCTCCTTCTTTCATTAGCACGAGCCACAAAAAATGATGCTACTATGGTTGAACAGGAGACCCTGGGTAAATGCTAGCATCCTTACGTATGCTATTCAGGACCGACCAAGACATTTTTACTGCCTTAGGCAGGGAGGCCCACCTACCCTCAAGTCAAGTTATTTTGTCTCCTGAGGCAGAAAGTCCCACAAGCACCCGTGCCACTGAAAATAGAATATTGAATTAAATAACTGAGGATTTGTTGCCCTTTTATGAAATCCCAAATCTCACTCTGCCTAATGGTAGGGCCGGCTCTGATGCTATTCCTCTGGAGACTTGGTTTATGTTCTTTTGTTCTCCTTTCTCCACCACATTTCTCCCCATTGGTATGTGTAGGGCAGGTGTTAGGAAACAGGTTTCTGAAAAGGATTGAGAAAGGAAATGACTGGATGTGTGACAGTCTCCTTCTTTTTAATCCCCTCATCTCCTCATCCCCTCATCTCTATGTGGGAAAGAACTGGGAAAGAACTGGGCATGTTTAGCCTGGAGAAGAAAAGATTGAGGGAAGACATGATAGCACTCTTCAAATACTTGAAAGGTTGTCACACAGAGGAGGGCCAGAATCTCTTCTCGATCCTCCCAGAGTGCAGGACACGGAATAACGGGCTCAAGTTAAAGGAAGCCAGATTCCAGCTGGACATCAGGAAAAACTTCCTGACTGTTAGAGCAGTACGACAATGAAATTAGTTACCTAGGGAGGTTGTGGGCTCTCCCACACTAGAAGCATTCAAGAGGCCGCTGGACAACCCTCTGTCAGGAATGCTTTAGGGTGGATTCCTGCAGTGAGCAGGGGGTTGGACTTGATGGCCTTGTAGGCCCCTTCCAACTCTGCTATTCTATGATTCTATGATTCTATTTGTGGGGCAGTAAAAGCGAAATACTTCATGAGGTATTACAGAGCTACACCGTTTCATAGTATGAACCTCTGATATGTGTTTTTCTTATATCTTGCTGCTATAGTCTTTTCAGGGAAATTTAATACTGTGTATGTGTAATCTACTGAAATAAGCATATCATATTTTCCTCCCTTGCTAGCATTTAAGATACATTTACATGTAATTGAGGTCTCGGAAGCATTGCCTTGCTGTCAATGTGGATTTTCGCCCTATTAGCGCAACTAATTTTATCTATTTCTTTAGATATTATTATTATTACTATTATTTGTTTTCCATTTACACTTGTCATAAAGAAACACCATATTTTGAAGCAATGAACTTTTGAAAGGAATGTGTCTGGTTTCAGAAATAATTGTTTGAAACACAAACTAAAATGTAATCATATTTGGTTTAAATTAGAAAGGCTAATTTAATAGGAGATAATGTGCAAATCGCTTTCTTACAAGAACATAGTGTAGTTTGTCACAAAACGGCAGCATAATTTGCATTATAATGGGCTTCCTTATCATCCCAGAATATAATTGTTTAGAACATTTTGATACAGCTGCTAGCAAGCACATACACACAACATTTTGAAGTTACATCTGAGCAGATGCCAAAACGTATATGGCCCACAAAAGCCTTTACCACTCTATGTACATACACACTAAAAATGACTCATATAGAATATTTATGACAAGCAAAATCAAGCTTTCTAAGATTACTAATTGCTAATCCATAAGTAATTGGGTAAATATGATTAGAATATTCTTACCACAGAGCAAAAACACCCTATTTCATAGAATCATAGAATAGTAGAGTTGGAAGGGACCTAAAAGGCCATCAAGTCCAACCCCCTGCTCAATGGAGGAATCCACCCTAAAGCATCCCTGACAGATGGTTGTCCAGCTGCCTCATGAATGCCTTTAGTGTGGGAGAGTCCACAACCTCCCTAGGTAACTGGTTCCATTGTCATACTGCTTTAACAGTCAGGAAGTTTTTCCTGATGTCCAGCCGGAATCTGACTTCCTGTAACTTGAGCCCGTTATTCTGTGTCCTGCACTGTTGGATGTTCGAGAAGAGATCCTGGCCCTCCTCTGCGTGACAACCTTTTAAGTATTTGAAGAGGCTTTCATAAGGCTTTCATTAAGTATTTCATGAGGCTTCTTTGGATCCAGGATGGCCAGAAAGTAGCCTGTGGCCCAGATCTGCCCCCCAATGTAATTCCAACTTCTCCTTCATCAGCAGTACATCCAGGTTTTCAGTGAGACATGTTCAAGGATTTCCCAACAAACCCCCTTTTTTAAGGAAGAAGAAAACATTGCCAAACTAGAGACATATCTACAGTATTTCTAGAGATGTTGCAGGCACCCAACTGGGTCAGGGAGTACAAAGGACTCCCCTGCATCTGCTTCCCGGACCCAGCTCCCTGGGCTGCAGCACATCCATGGGTCCACGCTTCATGTGCCTGTGTGGTCTGACAGGCACATGGCAGCCATCTGGCCTCACCCAAAGCCTCCATTCCTGTACTAATGGAGGCTCCAGAAATTACGGATTTCCCACTTTGCATAAATGGTGATCATAAAGGCCCCATTTACACAATGTTAAAGGTGTGAAAGCTCCACTCATGCCTTTAATCTTGCGGAAATGGGGTAATTGCACAAGTGTCTCCACTTTATGCCTTTCAGACTGTAATCCTAAACAAATACTATCAGTAATATTATGCTTCCATGAGTGGCCCTTGTGCATGGGAACTCCCCCCTCCCCATCACACACAAATTATGTCAGTTGAGGAAGTTTAGCTGTTTTGTTGTAATTTAGAGCAGCAATTAGGGCATTGCACATATGCCCTACGGTGATGAAATATTAATCTCAATAAAGAAACACATTAATATGCAAGAAGAACTTAGGGAGATTAAAAAGAAACCCAAGTCATGATATTTAAGAGGCAAAAGGTAACAGACTCCTTATTGTCAACGGAGCAAGATTTATACATTTAAAGGCAGAACCACAGCTGTTCTTTCTTTCTTTTCCCCCTCATCCCGGATAAAAATAATAGTAGTGATCCAAAGCAAAAGAGCAAAACTGATCTCTTCAGGAGAAAGAATCCCAGGATATACTGTAAGTGATTCATGAGCAGATATGTATTATAGCTATCTCCGTCCTGCTCAGGAGAGATAAGGGGATGGTAGTCATCTAGCTGTATCATAGGTGACTTGCTTTGTGGAGTTCAGAGTCTGTTGAAGTAGTGGCACTGATGTCTGAGCATATCTTTGTTTCCAGGTAGGTTATCTTCCTACAGATTTCAAACAAGTAGTGTTGTGGGGAGGGGGAGGGGAAAAGAGGGAATCTTGTCTTTCAAATGTAGATGCTGAATGAAAGTAAATTCACTTGGCGAACTGCCAAGAATTGAACAGGAATAGGAGAGGAGGTGGAGGAGAACGGTAAAAGGCAGCTTTTCTATCGTGAAATTAAACAGAGTTTGTATCTTCAGTTCTAATTTGTTCTTTGGCAATGGGTGTTGCCATGAATAAGTGTCCCTACAGGCAGGGTTAGGTAGCCCAGTGACCACCAGATGTTTTGGACTATAGCACCTATAAGTCATGCTGACTGGGGCTGATGGGAGTTGTAGTCCAAAACATCTGGCATCACAAGATTGCTTAACCCTTCTTTGGGAGTCTACATCCTCCAATGGTAATAAATGACTGCTTTACTGACCAGAATGTTTAACAGGTGAAATGAAGCACTGCATAATCAATAATGCCAAATCTAATAAGAATACTATAGTCTCAGGCTTATTACTGGAGGTAACCATAATGCTTTTGCTTCTATACAGTGTAGACATGCAGAAAATAGTGAGACTGCTCAAAACATTCAAAGCTTGAGCTTTAATTTTAAAACACAGTCTTACTTGTTTCTGCACCAAACAGTCCCCTATTCCTTTCACAATGGAAATCTTGAGAAAGCCTTTGGATTACTGTCACTGATGCCACCCATAGCCAACATAGCGGCCCTAGAGAGGCTGGCCTGGACCAATGTGGCACTGGGCAGGAGAGGGTGGTGTCCTCTGAGGAGGAGCCCCATCTGCATGCTACTCCAGCTCACACAGCAGCTGCAGCAGCACATCCTCTCCAGCCCTGCTCAGGGTCCATTCCAGGCCTATTCCAAAGCCTAGAGCCTAGCCAGGCTCAGATAGGAAGGCATCATCATCACTGTATTCTATTATCACTCTTGGGTGCAAATGGTCCATCTCTCTCTCTCTCTCTCTCTCTCTCTCTCTCTCTCTCTCTCTCTCTCTCTCTCTCTCTCACACACACACACACACACACACACACACACACACACACACACCCCATTCCATGGAGGTTGGTGGTTGGAGGAGGTTCAGAGGAGGGCAATGAGGTTGATGGTTGATCAGAGGTCTAGAAACAAAGCCCTATGAGGAGAGACTGAAAGAACTGGGCATGTTTTGCCTGGAGAAGAGAAGATTGAGGGGAGACATGATAGCGCTCTTCAAGTATTTGAAAGGTTGTCACACAGAGGAGGGCCAGGATCTCTTCTCAAGTTACAGCAAGTCAGATTCTGAACATACATCAGGAAAAACTTCTTGACTGTTAGAGCAGTACAACAATGGAACCAGTTACCTGGGGAGGTTGTGGGCTCTCCCACACTAGAGGCATTCAAGAGGCAGTTGGACAACCATCTGTCAGGGAGGCTTTAGGGTGGATTCCTGCATTAAGCAGGGGGTTGGACTCGATGGCCTTATAGGCCCGTTCCAGCTCTACTATTCTATGATTCTATGATTTTAGCAGGTCTGTAATTCTATTCTGGCTTTCAGTCAGAATCAGCCAGAGCTCTAAAAGAACTATCCAAGGTGCTGAACAATTGTTGTTTAGTCAGATGCTGACTAAAATCCAGAAAGGAATCCTAGCACCACTGACATCAGAAACATCAGCACCAATTTGTCCCCTGTGAAGTAGGTTAGGCTTGGAAATAGTGACTGGCTCAGTGTCACCCAGGGAGTGTCGTGACAGAGCAGGAATTTTAACCGGGGTCTCTACATTGTCCTGAGCCTTATATCACACCTCCTAGCTTATCATTTTGTTACATATGATCTTAGATTTCCCAAGCTTCTGATGCCATGTTTCCTGCTCCTCTTTGTTCCAGCCTTAATCTATATCTTCTTCTCCCATCCATGTGATTTATTTTATCTGATCCTACTTTATTTACAGGAGAGAATGAAAGAGAGCTTGGGGTGGAAGCTGCTTCAAACCTTCCTCTCTTTAGCTCTTATGCTAGTTTCCAATATTGCCCTAGCAAGTAAACCCATCCGTCCTGCCGACACAAGCTTCCTGTGCACAACGCAAAATAAAAGAGCGAGGGAACGAGGGATACTGACATGCGGGACGAGCTCGTTTGAAACCTGTGTCACATATGGATGAAGTCCAAAAATGGGGCAGTTTCTTTTGAGGTCTTGCACACACAGGAAGTGTTATTTTACATATTAGAAAATTATGTTTGACAACTTGACATTTTAATTCCTTCAATCCAATTAAGCTGTTAGGAGATTCAATTACTGCATAACATAGGTCGGGGACTTCTCTGTCTGCAGTGCCCTCCTCCTTATCCCTCTTCTATTTTCTATTGCTTTTTATTAACAGAATCGGAGAACTCATTAGGAGCCTTGTTATCATTAACATTATTAAACTTTGTCTTCCTCATTATCAGGAACATTTTTATCTCTGCTGTCATTAAGTATTACATCAGTTAGCTCAAAATTACTATGGAAGAGATGGAGTGTCTTCCATTCTTTTCCCGGACATTTCAAAAATGTGCAAAATGTCTTCCAAAGCTTGCAGATTGTTTGCAATGCAATCTCCGGTGTGTGCAAACTGATCGGGACAAACAAAATAAAATAATTGGCGTTATCAGCTCTATTGCCAAGAAGGCGCAGGTGGGGTTGGAATGACTAGCCTGAAGCAATAGCATATACACAGAGAATTTATAACTAGGAAACTGTTGCTTTTAATGGCCAACAATTGCAAACTAATAATGGACAATTGAGATAATGATGGTGGAACACAAATTGGGCTGATATTTTTAGTGCTGATCTAGTCAGTTAAGCATATAAGTAGGCAAACAATGCCACAATTATGCTTTCAGCTTTCAAATGTCAAGGGGGCTGGAGCCAAACATGAGCTGGACCCCAGTATGTAGCAAGCAAAAGACACTGATCTGTTGATGAGGCCAAGGCAAAAGAGCAGGACTCTTACCTCCTTCCCCTGAGCCTCACTCCCATCAAGTTTGATTTCCCCCTGCTCTTCCCCAACCAACCTTAGCCATGGTTAAAGGTTGTGTTAGCACCACAGTTAACCAAGGTTAACAATGACCAGGACTTGAAGCTTGTTTCAAAATGTCAAAGAGCACAAAGTTGGCAGGTGAAGGGCGAGCAAAATTAGCATTTGAAAGTAGATATTTAACCTGTTGGTTGTTTTATTATGGTTTTGATTTTTGTGAACTGCCCAGAGAGCTTCGGCTATTGGGCGGTATAAAAATGTAATAAGTAAATAAATAAAAATAAATAAATAAATAAATAAATAAATAAATATTTAACAGCCTTTCCTAATCCTCTAATCATGAAGGGTGTGCTTCACCTCAATGCTGAATCCTGAATCCGAGTCAAAGTAGGCTGATTCAGCCCACTTCAACTCGAATCCAGTTCGGGATCAGATTGGGCCGCATCAGCGTGAAACAGATGAAGTGCTTCAGGCCTATCCAGCCCTACAGCCAGCCTCTGCCTCCCCTCCTGAACCCTCTGTGCATACCAGCGAGTCACCTGTCCTCTATGAGAGCACTGGCCATAGATCTACGGTGGTACACTATGGTGGCCGGCCATTTCCAGGAGCTCCTGGAGGACTCTTGTCAGCAGGTCTCTGCTGGGAGATGTGGGGACCCTTGGCAAGTGCCCAATCATGCTTGCCATTGACAGCTGGTCCTGCTTCACCCTCAAACACACAAATCCTGATTTTCCTCATAGCCTGGCTCAGTTTAAGGGTGCAATTCTAGGCACACTTTCCCAGGAACGGGAAACACAGTGGAGCGGATCTCCAAGTAAACATGTACAGGATCATGCTGCATATCGTCTTGTGTAGAAAGTGCCACCACTGTCTTTACCCCCCACATCCTACCAGGAAAAGGATCCTTACATTTAGTTTCAACCCTGTAAAATACAAGGACAGGATGGGGAGCAGATTTGAAAGAGAGTATTCCTGTGGGCTCATTCTCCCACAGACATGTCTCCTTTAATAAATACTTTATTCAGACAGTTTTCCTGACAGGACAATGACTGGCACAAATCATCACTGGGGTTTGAATTCCGCATCAGGATCGGTTAATTCCATTAAAAAAAAGTCTGTACTATAAAAAGAGTTATCCCCCCCCCCAAAAAAAAATCCCTCTCCAAACACAACCTTCAAGACTCTGCGGTCATAATTCATAACTGTTCTGTCTAAAATTGAATGCCAAAATACTGAATTATATGTCAATAAATGGGAGATAAACAAATATTAAAAGGAAATGAACTGCCTGCCAAAAATATGTTACTAAGCTACTACCAGGCAAGCCTGTAACGTTTTAGTTAACCCTGATCCTAAAACTGTTTATTATTACTATTATTAGTTCCTCCTCCTCCTCCCTCCTCTTCCTCCTTCATCCTGTTATTGATGATAATGATGTTGATGATGATGATGACAATGATGGTGATTTATGTAGAAGTCACACTTACTGCATGTTAAATCAGCATGAAATGAAGGAATTACCCATTTCTAGCATGAATTATTTGTTGGGGGAAAAGAGACTGCTTTAAATGCAGACTTGTTGAATATATCAGCGATGCTACACTGGTTAATTACAAACTTGGTTAGTTAAAGAAACCTAGAGAGATTTACAGTCTAATAAATTTATAACTGCCTCATAATTTGCTAGCAATTTGGGATATTTGTTGGGATGACAGAGGGCTTCGCCATCCATCAACCCCTTAAAGCACCTTGCACAGGAAATGCCAAAGCTGGTCATTACGATACCTAGCTGTTGATCTGGTGTGAACTCCATGATCAACTATTGTGTTTGAATACCAGAGATCCTTGCTTTTGGTTTTACAAAGTTTCTAGCTATTATGTCTGTGAATACATGTTTCATCATGGGTAAATTGTGATTGCAAAATAAACAAGTAAAATAAAATAAAGCTGCTGTTCTGAGGAAAGGCCACTTTGATGCCCAATCTCACATCCCTCAGAAATTATGCTGCTACTGCTTTTCCTGTTCCTGTAACTCTTATTGTGCCACAATTCTGATATAACTGGGCAAGAATTGAGGGTCTTTGATAAAAGCATGCGTACAGAGCTAGCTTTTGGTTCATTTTGAAAAGAACTCCAGTAAGGTTACAAATGCACCAAGAAGCAAAATTCACATTGTCTTTACAAAATTATTTCTCCAGGCTTTATATTAAATGAACATTGGGGGGGAAATACAATGCAAGCCCTATCAATATATACATGTGTATTATGGAATGGTTGTGACAACAATTCAATTTTGTATTTGTGTTTTTAACCTGTTGGTTGTTTTATTATGGTTTTTTATTTTTGTGAACCACCCAGAGAGCTTCAGCTATTGGGCAGTATAAAAATGTAATAAATAAATAAATAAATAGCTTTCAATTATGAAATAGCTGTCACAGTGCAACCATTCCAGATAAAGGTTTTATATTGGATGTGTTTATATCTGGCTACATGGCTGTATGACCAGATGACTGCTCTGCCATGCATGTAGTAGTAACGAGCAATGCATGTTCCATGTGGCCAAGGACATTGTAAGGCAAGTCAACTTTATTTATTATTTCAAAATACCTTCCATTCCTATCCTTTCCCCCCCCCATTCCCTTTACCTTTCAGTTTTCTATCTCTATTGAATCTGCTCTCACACACAACTCTCTCCTATCTTCAATTGTCAAAGGTACTGCAGATCTGAGATACTGTGTTTGGTGAAGATGCCAAAAGAGATTCTGAATACATAAAAAACCGGAACTTTGCTACTTGGTATACCAAAATCAAAACAGATCATAAAGGGCTGCTTATCTTCCCCTGTTAGGCATGCTTTTACCCAGCTCAGATTTCAAATAATGCCCATTGAGTATCTTGTTGAAAGATTCTCTAATAGACCTGTAAAAGAGCGCTTTTGCGCATGCAAATCAGGGTATATTGGAGATCTCGCACATTATATCCTATACTATCCAATCCATTATATAATTCACCCAGGGCTAAATTTATTCTCCCTTTCCAGTCCACCTTAGAAGGCCAATCAGATGATTTTGAAATTAGATGGCTGTTGGCTGATGTGGACAAATTCAACAGCTATAATAGGATAGCTGAATGTGTGCTAGCAGCAAAAAAAAAAAAAAGAGCAGCCTTTCTAAACCATACCACTGTCAAACCCTAAGGGGGTTAAATGGAGGGAATGTTTTAAATCCTGATCACTTTATTGTATTCTTTCTTTATTGTATCGAATATATTTCTGTTTTATACTTGTGTGCTTTGTGTTTGTGTTGTGATGGCCATTGGCTATAAACAATAAAAACTCGAGAAATGTTAAAAAAATCCAGATCTGACAGTGAAAGATTTGTTCGCAATACATGTGACTCTGGCACAAAGTCCTCAGGGATAATTTTGTCAATAAATCAGTATTTGGCAAAAGTGAATGTTAGATGATCGCAATTTCCAGTAGTCACTCAGTTTGGGTCTTTTCCAAACTTATAACCATTAACAGAAACAAATAATACATTTGCAGTCATTTAAACCCTTACCTCTTGGAGAACCCTCTTCATTTTCAGTAGTAATGTTTTGACAGCTGTGCAGTCTTGCATCATCAGCCGGTAGGGCAAAGACTCCATCCCTCCACCTTCTTCCATGGCTGCAAAAGGCCATTCCACAGACGGGCTGCTGGCAAGTTGGCTGACACGAGGACATTTCACTTCTCCTCGATCCACCTCCTTTGACAACTTGAGAGAAAGATTCCTGTCAAGATATAATACAATATATCAGATGCCAACGCAAACAGTTTTTAGGAAATGTATTAAAAGATAAAGCACTGTTCAAACAGACTGTATGTATTTACACTGCAAATCCTGCTACCATGTAGACACAACGATTTAAATCAGCAGTCTTCAATAGTTTCAGATCCCGGATAACTCATAATCCCAACCTCCTACATCATCAATTATTATTATTATTATTATTATTATTATTATTATTATTATTATTAATAATAATAATAATAATAATAATAATAATAATAAACCAAGGTGGTGTACCATATAAGTGATTGGCTGAGATCAAGACTTGCCAATCTAATAGTTTCTATGCCTCCTATATTCCCATGTATTTATCTTTTCCAAAATACCTCGTAGATCTACCAAATATTAAAATGAGGGTTGCCTTCACTCGGGCAAGATTAAATGCTCTTCCATTGGCAGATTGGGTGGGTTGGCACAAGGATGTTCCTAAGAAGGATAGAGTATGTGGTTGCAATTCTGTATCACCTGAAGATGCTATTCAAGTACTGCTAGAATGCTCTATGTATAATGATCTCAGAACCAAATACATTCATCCATTGTTAAGATCATTCAAGGGAAGGCCATCCCTTGTTAAGGCTTGTTTCCTATTGTCTGAAGCTGAGAAGTATATTTTAGAACTTCCAAATTCCTTGTCAATGCTCTACAAATACGTGCCACGAAGTCTAAATGCTGTTTGGAAAACTATTCAACTCTTAATGGTTTGTTGGTGGAGTTTTAAATTGTATAGTGTTTTATTCTGTGTTTGTGTATTATGGCAATTGGCTAAGACACAATAAAGAACTCTTGGTGGACCATATAGATCCTTGCAGACTTACAACTCATCATTATTCAAAAGAAGAGAGGGTAAGGAAAGTTAGTCAAGGAAGCAAGACATAAAGCTACAATCTCTTAGGAAAACCTGGCAAACACCTGTGACATCAAGCACTTTTTGGTGAGAATGAGGGACTGACTCATAGACCAATATCTGGAGGCAATGAGTTCCAAAGATAAAGGGTTTTTTTTGTTTAAATGAACATGATATAGGAAAGGAAGCCCATGCAAAGAGGAAAGGAAAAAATATGGTTATATTTAAGAAAGATGAGACAAACAGCAAAGGATAGATATCAGTGGTTTTAGATGGGATAATCGGAGACCAACAGGCAAGTATGACAATATACATACCTGTATAAAATAAAAGAATGTACATGGGAGCCACTTTTCATTTCTTTTATATGTATTTCTAATTCTTTCCCATGCTTTGTCCCAGCCTTCTCTTAATAGCTCTCTATACCTCCTACCTTTCTGCATTACTTCATCTTTCCCCATCACTTAATAAAGAACATGGTGGCTGCATCTCTGGTGTGACCCAATGTCAGGTTGTAAGGAAACCCACTATTTGAAGGCCATTGCTTTATATAAACAGAATGTGTTATTAGCTCTTCAGTGTATATAAACTTGCCAACCTGAGGTCCCGAGAATGGACCCTAAAGCTAGGGATATGTGAAGCAGCAAAACTGAAGCTCACTCAAGTTTTCCAAATGCCATCATGGAGCTCATTCAGACTCAGATCTGTATCAGACAGGGAGCTGAAGTAAGAGGAAATGTGAGTTTGGGAGGGGGGATGATCCCAGGTCTATTTTGCTGGAACTTAGACCTATCCTCAATGAGCACAACACCACACTGAGTTATTTAGTCTAAAATATAGTGATAGGATAGTACCCAGCATAACACTAGCTGAAAAAGTACAAGAAGTGATGTTCTCCTTGTGGCTGTGTGTTCTACTAGCAGTTTTGTAAGCACTAGCATAGCAATTAGAGCAAGCAGCATGTATTGCAATGAAAACATAATGTGTTGTGAAAGCAGTTGTGCAAATGTAAAGTATTAGATTTGATATTTGTGCAAGGATGGAAAATGGGATTTCCATAAGTGGTAGAAGATTTGCACTAGCAAAATGGCATCACTCGATACAACACCTTTACTTTAAGTTCGTAAAACTCAGCACCAACTAAGGCATGAACAATAGGACAGTAGTTCTCTAGTCATTATACAATCCACATACCTCTCCCCAGAGTAAACAATGGGTTGTGTTGATGGATCTACAGAAACGGTTTGAACACAACGTAGGGGAAACCACACTGGAGAAGTGGAGGAGAATTTTCCCAAAATATGTGTCATCGAACATTTAGGCAGGATCTACATTACTGCTTTATAATGGGTTATAATAGTATTGACAACTGTTTGGGCCCAGCAACATTCCATATACCATTTTCACACTGTTTTCAAAGTGTAGATCTGGCCAATATCTCATGGCATATTTAGCATTGTTACAGCTAGAAAGAGAAGCAAGCCACATTACAACTAGAAAGGCAAGCATCTTTTAAAATGCATTTTCTTTCCTGTAATTTTTCACATGAAGAATAGCGAAAAATATGCTATCACAACTTTCAATTCCCACTGCCTCCTTGAGAATTAGAAGAGCAACTTTCACAGATGGAAGGATGTTTGGAGAAAATGTGAACTCATATGTGCCTGCATTTGTGTGAAAACTGCAGGGTACCCTTGGGGAAAAGTACTAAATTGAAAAACAGACTGAAGAGATCCTTGAGGTGCAACAGACAAACACTTACAATGGACACAACTTCTGCAAAGGCTGCTTCTATTTAAAAACAAAGAGTCTGATATTTGGCATTCAAAGGTTTAAGGCATTTCAAAACGATAATCAAAGGTGGACTTGGTAAATGGCAACGCAGAACCAAGAATGGGCTTACCGTTTAGCATTGAGACTAGTGCAGGGCTGAATTCAGCACCCTATTTTCGGAAACTTTCTCTCTCCCTGTGAAAAAGGCATTGTTTTTTCTGCCTCTTTCTCAGGGAGGGGGAAAATTTGGAGAATTTTCTCCTTGTGGAGAGGGACAGGATTTCCACATACCTTTTTTAAGTGTAGCTGATTGCTGGGGGAGTTCTTTCTTACTTCTTCTTTTTTAGTTTTTAAGCACCCCCTTCACTCAGCATTTGGAGTTGCCCAGCAGTTCTTAGTGAACGGCTATTGGAGACTATGGCCTTAGCTAGACCAGCCTTTATGCTGGGGCGAACCCCAGGATCATCCCTGTGCATCCAGATGATGCACAGGGGATCCCAGGATCAGGGAGGGATCATCCCTCCCTGGCCCTGGGATATACCCATCCCCTTTGGGACCACTTTTTCCAAGGTCTTGGGTTCAGCCCAAGACCGCAGAGTGTGTGACCCGTTTCCGCAGGTTAAGTTGCGCGCCCATTGGGGGTAGGGTGGGGGAGTGGGGAAAGTAGTTAAAATTGGGGGGGATCTTACCTTTGCGCAAGACCATTTGTGCACTCCGTCTCCTTTAAAACATTAAAAAATGGTGGGTGCGACACCTCTCTTTCTGAGGTCGTCATGCCTTACGTGTAAATGGAGGAGGGATCTCATGTTAACCGCAATGCGAGATTTCCCCTCCTCCGTCCCAGACTTTCAGGTAGGTCTAATGCCTATGTGACCTTGCCCTCTGCAATAAGCACTCAGGAAGAACTCCTGGGCTCCTGAAAATGTCTGGAGTGTTTTTAAAGAAATAAAAAGAAAGAAAGAAGACCCTCAACAACTGGCTACACTTAAAAAGGTATTTGGAAACCCTACCCGCTCACCAAGGAGAAAATTCTCACCTCTACCAGCCTCTTTCACCTGAGTTTTCATTTCCCCACCCCCCACAAAATGCTGAAATGGAATGGTCAGAATTTTCATCCCAGCACTAATTGAGACTCAGGTTTTCAGTAGGGGTGTATGAGAAATTCATTTTTGTTCATGACTTACCAAATTTGCATGCAGACTTGGCTGCAATTTGCAGTCGAAATCCATCACACTTCCTAGGTTACAATGTAATTGGAGAACCCCAAAAATGGGTTTGCCAGCATGCGTCCTTTTGAAAAATGTGCATTAAAAATGTATACCTTTGAAAAAAGGTGCACAAATACGCTTTAAACAATGGGAGAAAAATGTGTACATTTTGGAGATGTACACAAATGATGTACACATTGGGGAAAATATGCACAAAAATACACATGTCCTTCTTTCTTTTCCTTTCTTTCTACCACTCCCCCTGCCTCCATGAATAGTCCCCAGCCCACTGCAAGCTGTTCACCTTATTGGGGGCCCTCAAATCTACACCTGGCCTGATTCCTAGAGCAGTCATCTGGGCCCTGTTGCCAGGCAAGAGAGAAGGGGGAAGGAATAGCACTATTGCTAAAATAATATTTTTGCTCTGATTCCGATTCTCATTCATCATAACGAGACGTTGTACTTGGGAATTTTGACATGCTCAACATGCCAAACAGACGGCTGGCAGATGGTCAATTTTTTTTTTCCAGGGCTGGGCTGGATAATGAGAGGAAGAGTTAATTTAATAGGGAACAAAAGCTCCAGAAGGCTGTGAAAGCAAGATGAAGTTAGACATTATATCAGCCTTCTTGAACCTGGCACCCTCCAGATGTCTTGAATAACAACTGCTAGCCTTCCCCAGACAGCTGTTTGCATGTGGATACTGGGAGTTGTAGTCCAACACATCTGGAGCTCACCAAATTGGGAAAGGCTGCATTACACTGTAGTGAATATACTATTTCAACAATGAATCTGAGAATCAGATTTTTTACAGACTGGTGTGTGTATGTGTGAATGCATGCATGTAAATGAAAAACAACAACATATTTTCTCAGCTTTTTAGTTCCTTCTTACTGATCTTCATATCTATGATGGTTGACAGCTTGCAAGAATGTAAACTTCACTGTCACAAAGTTTCAAAGATTAAGCTAAGTAATCTTCTTAGTTCTCATCAACAGGACTTGCAACACTGCCATGGTAGAATTAGCCTGAATACCCACAATGGATTCCTAGTGCCTTTACATCTTGACACCGGCTTAGCAAGAGAGAGACCAACAAACACATCCAGGCTCAAAAAATCTCAACAAGCAGGTCAAAAGGCTGCAGTGAGCATTACGTACTGTCATTGATTTTGTCCTAAAAACAGAAGTTTAAGCAAAACCTTAGACCCTAGATGTTATAGTAATTCTGAAGCAATGTTACTAAGTGCATTACTAATAAGTGTGTTTCCAAGCCCAATTTAAAATGCTGGTTTTGACCTTTAAAGCCTTAAAACATTTGGGACAAAATTATTTTAAGGACTGCCTGCACCCATATCCGCCTCCCCATTCTTTAAGGTCAGGAAGAGAGGCCCTTCTCCCTTGCCCAACTAGGAGGACAGTGAAGTGGGTGAGGACACAACAGAGAAAGCCTTTTCTGCAGTGGCACCACTCCTCTGGAACAAGTTGTCATTGGAGGGGGTCTATAAGGCCCCATCATTGGAGGCTTTTAAGAAGGTCCTGAAAATTTACGATTTTACTCCAGCCTTCCTCTGGGTTCAATGGGATTTACTCCCAAGGAAATATGCATAGGATTGCAGCCTTCAAACTGTATAAGAAATGGTAGAGTATAGGGGAGAACAGGAGCTGTGTACTGGAAGAAGTCCTAGGTCAAATCTTACCACAGCCAGGAACTTACTACATGGCCTCAGTTCTCTATCTACAATGTGGGGATTAATCGTGACTTACCTTAGAGGATTATTCTAAGTGTTACTGCGTCTGAACTACTTTGACTCTCAACACCATATAAGTATGGAGTTTGTTTGAGAATGCAATTCAAGGTGTTGGTCATCACATTTAAAGCCCCAAATGGCTTAGGACCTAGGTACCTGTTGGACTGTCTCCTCCAATGTAAACATGCTCATCATTTCAGATCAGCTGCTGTGCTGTCTCCCTCTTTCCTGTTTGATTGGCTTTGGAGACATGGTTGGTGGCAACACACACACAGGCTTTCTTGGTGGGAAACCCCCTACCCCAAGGGCTTAGGCCATCTTCCTCTTTATCTGCATTCCACCAGCAAGTGAAGATGTTTGTTTTTCAGCAAGCAGTTATTTGACTCTTGCTGTTGCTTAATTTTATTGACTTGGTTGTTAGTTTTTGGTTCTTTGTATTTTTGCTGCTGCTTCTAGCTTGTTGTAAATATGTTTTAAGGATTGGTTATTATCATTATGCTTTTTTATATTTCATAAGCCACTCTGTGGGAAGGGGAAAATGGGGTACGAATGAATGAATAAATACCACTTCTTCTTCTTCTTCTTCTTCTTCTTCTTCTTCTTCTTCTTATTATTATTATTATTATTATTATTATTATTATTATTATTAGATGCTAACACAAATCTCCTACCCAAAAGGACTTTGAATGGATTCAGATTGTTACTGCATAGCAAAAGCCACATGGCACTGTGTTGCTTGAACAGGTCCAGCATATGTTGTTGTTGTCATTTGTAAACCACCCAGAGAGTTTTGACTATGGGGAAAAGAAAGAAAATTATACACCACTGGCCATGGAAATTAAAGTACTATGGCAACAGGAAAAGGTCACAATTATTCCATTAGTCACATCAGTCATCAGCATCACATCAAAAAACTATACTGAAAACCATCAGAAACTGGGCCTAGCAAAATACATCCATACCAACATCCAGAAAGCAGTCATACTCAAAACATGTTCAATTGTCAGGAAATTCCTGAATCAGTAAAAGACAACATGACTTGGCAAAGGCCATCGTGTCCATCTAAAAAAACCACCACAAGCGTGAAAAGAAATAATAATAATAATAATAATAATAATAATAATAATAATAATAATAATAAGGCCATTATACAACCAAATGCATCAGAAATGCTACCGTGGAATCTTTTTTCCTTATTCTTCCTTGTGGCTCTTTGGATTTCCATGATACAAAATCTGATTTAAGTCAATTTACATCCTGATCCAGAAACCAATTCAAGTTCAATTATGGTGATTTCATTCTACTGACTGAAGCCAATGGAGCTAAATCAAGCCAAGTCCAAATAACTGAACCTAACTGGCTCATGTATCAGCCTCCCCATCTCTTCGCACTTCCCTTTCTGCTAAGGGCTAATACTCTGAAAATGTGTATGGCAGACATGCTAGATGATTAAAATGCAGAGTATGGGGTAAGGTGCATGCTATTTGACATTTTACAGCTTTTAGCACTGAGCTGCATTCATTGCCAATTTTCATGCTGTGACTTTTCAAAGTCACCTTTGGGGGGGGGAGGGTGGAATCAGGTTAAAAAAGAAGACGCCTGTCATTATCATCAATCTATGCATGGCAATCAGTGCATGCACACACACACACACACACACACTAATGGAGAATAATGGTCCAAACAATAGCTGTTGTAAATCGTTACATGGTTTTCTATTTTTCTTCATCCCTTTAAAGATTACTATTCCAATCAACAATCAAGAAGAGCTAGAGAAAAATGAGACCATAAGGAAGGAGCAGAAAGATGCAGCTTGAAGAAGTCTAGGTGCAGCTTAGGGTAATAGAACTTGCATTTTCACAACTTTTATTTTCTTTTAATTCCTTTTGTATCACTCTGCTCTATTGATTAAATACCTTTAGTTGTAAGTTGCTTGTTTTACTTTACTAGTAAACTGTTGTGTTAAAGTGTCTGGAGTGTCTCTCACCCCACATCTACAGCCTAAACCGCACATCAACGAGAAGGGAAAAATGAAAAAGAAGGAAGGTGGGACTCTTAAGGAGACAGAGATTCTTCAGGAGTTGCTTAAGGAAGGAACCCTGACTGAGCCGTCTTCACAGATTCAGTGAATGTATGGGCTAGGGTAAGAAGCAGGATTGTGTCCATTGTCTGTGTTCCAATGCATTTAGCTGAAGGTGTACATAAAGCACTTACACAGGCATATGCATTAGCTTTGTGCACATGATTGGGAACCCTGCAAAATTTTGGTATTTTCTGTATTGCTCTACGTGTGTGAGACCCTGTGCACACTAAATAGCTAAAGCCATGGGTGTTGAGGTGAATTCATGCCACCCTGGACCTCCTTGCCCATGTATACATGAATTTCAGTGTACATAAGAAGAAGGTATGTATAAATTACTACATGAATCAGCTTTGTACACATGAATAGGAACCCTCCCCAAAGCCACATTCTGACAAGATGCAGGCTGTTGTTTCTTCTTTTTCCTTGAAAGGGAATACAAGAACATTTATATGGAATGCAGAAGGAGGTTTTTGTGTCTTTTCCTTACAAGTGACACTGAAAACAAAGCTCTTTTTTCAACAGGGCCATAAGGGACCTCCAGGGCTGGATTGAGCTGTGAGACAACCAGTTGGCCATTCTTGTTCTAATTCAATAAGATTATGATCAGAACATTATGTTATGTTTTTAAAACAAAATTTCTATATGTCCCTAATTCCCCTAAATAATCTTTCAAAATATCCATGGAACTAGAATCTATTATCTTAATGGTCTGTTTTGTATTAATTATGATGTCCACAGACGTTTCAAGCCTCCAAGTGCCACAACGACCTTTGCATGGTCAGATTTAAAAATTAAGCCTGAAATAAATTAAGTGAACACACCACAAGAGAGGGAAACCTGGGAAAACATCTGTAAGAAAGAATACACATTTTGGAAGAAACACCTAGGATGGCTTAATGCCTAGAACTGACTGCAGAGAGTAGAAACCCCTTTGAATCAAGAAGAGGAGTAAACAAAGTTGACTACAACAAGGGTGCAGCAGGGCAGAAGACTGTTAGGAAGGCTGTTGGAAAGTTTCTCCTAATGTCTAGCTGAAATCTGTTTCCCTGCAATTTCTGCCCTTTGGTTCTAGTCTTGCCCTCTGGTACAACCGAGAACAAAACTGCTCCAACTATTAAGCTTGACAGCTTTTCAGATATTTGAAGACCACTATCATGTCTCCCCCTACTCTTCTCTAAGCTAAAGACACTCAACTTTTTCAACCTTATTCATAGGACTTGGTATTCCTTCGGTAGCTACATTAATATCAGGTAAAAGTGGCTTTAGAAGTATATTTGTGTGTATAAACAGGCCCCATAGTCTTTAACTAGGGTGACCATATGAAAAGCAGGACAGGGCTCCTGTATCTTTAACAGTTGTATCAAAAAGGGAATTTCAGCAGGTGTCATTTCATAGAATCATAGAATCATAGAATAGTAGAGTTGGAAGGGGCCTACAAGGCCATTGAGTCCAACCCCCTGCTCAATGCAGGAATCCACCCTAAAGCATCCCTGACAGATGGTTGTCCAGCTGCCTCTTGAATGCCTGCAGCATCTGGTGAAATTCCCTCTTCATAACCACAGTTAAAACTGCAGGAGCTACACTAGAGTGACCAGATACCAAAGGGCAAGGCTCTTGCAGCTTTAACTATGTTGATGAAGAGGGAATTTCACCAGGTGCTGCAGGCATACAAATGACACCTGCCGAAATTCCCTTTTCTATGTGACTGTTAAAGATACAGGAGCTCTGTCCTCCTTTCCATATGGTCACCCTACTTTCATCCTTTTTTTAACCCTACTTCATCCCATTGTTCCTCACTATTATTCAGCAGAACTCTTAAGAAATTAGCAGTAATTCAGTAGTTTTAATAAAGACCAACATGGATATTGTAGTTGAACTGGTTGTCCCAAATCCACTTTCTGTCCAATTCTATCCAATTTACTTTCTGTTGGGGTGGGGGGGAAATATGAATAGCTTGATATACCACCACTTCCTCAACCTATCTGGGGGAGAGTAAAAATAAAACTGGAAATGTGTGTATCACATTGTAAAAAAAGAACAGATCAGCATTTGGATGTATATCTGAATATGAATCCTATTAAAGGAATGGGTAGAATCTGGATGTAAGTTTCAATTTATGCCCACAAGGATTTCCAAGGTACCCTGTGGAGTTTCAATTAATATCCAAGACCATGGGGTGGAAAACACGATGCAAAAAAATAAAGGGACATTTCCCTACAAATAATGAACTATAGAAGGGTTGTGTCTAATTGCTGAAGATTCCTCATATCCATAATATAAGTAATTTGATTAATCAGTGAGGAAGAAAATGGCAACTATAAAAATCATCCTATTTCATTATCACATAAAATAGTAAGAAGCTAATGTTATTGTTAAAAGAGCTTTTATGTTAAGTCTCCGTTTTATCGCCAGTTAAGGAGAAGCCTTAATGAATTTGGAGACATAAATCATAAAATACATATAAATTCTCTATTTCTTTTCAAAGGCTTTGAAATCCAACATTCTAAACCCCTCTAAAAGAACAACTTCACAGGTTAGATTAGTTCTGATAAATTTTAGGGAAACACTACTTAACTAGATATGGGGAAAATGTAACCCTAGGAACACACATCTGAATTTGCACCATATATCAGATACTTCTATAAAGAAAATAAGTGATGGAACATAGAATCCTGACATGGTGTTAATTAAATCCAACAGAAGGTTTTGCTGTCTTATTGCAACATGCCTATTTTTCCTCCCTTCAAATTTACTCTAGGCCTATAATTATTAATTAAAAGGGTTTTCCCACCCAGCTGTACTGTGGAGGAAGAAATGTTTACAAGAACGATGCCTGTAGAAAACAAAGGAATAAATCTCACATGCTGGATTCCAGATTGGCACAAAGACAATGTAGAATCAAGAGGCGGCCTTTGAATTTGTGTGAGCTTGTAAAATGAGCGAGGCAACTAGGCCTGCTTGAAGATGTTTCCGTAAGGTTTTCTTCTACAGAAACTAGGACTGTGTGACACTCCAAAAGATGGATCTGAACCAAATTCTGAGAAACTGAAATAGAGGTACCTAGCTTCAAATCAGCAGGTGAACTATGGGTTGACAGGATTGTGGTGAGTAGCTCTATCACCAGATTCCTGTCAACCTATATTTCACCTGCTGATTTGAACCTATGGAGCTACCACAGGTCCATCTACATCTGGTCTACTCTGGATTACAACAGCTGTCAACCTTGCTGCATAATATTCTTTAACTAGAGTCTGGATGTAGGGGCCTATACATGCAAAGCACAGGCTCTACCTGTGAGCCATGGCACCCCTTTAAACGTTCTCCCACCTCCCAACATCAAGAATGGATAATCATGAAAATTTGGTGCAGCATCACAGAGAGTACCATGTTAGAAAATTTGGCTGGATTGTCAAAGTATTAATCTCCCTGCCAAAACAATAGTAATAATCACCACCACATACACGGGGCTGTTGCTGTTACTGAGCGCAGTCTGAGTTAGTCAAGGGCCAGATCTACACCAAGCAGGATATAGCACTATGAAAACAGTATATAAGAGGCAGGAGCCACACTACTGTTTTATAGTGGTATTGAAATGCACTGACAACCGTTGGGGCCATGACTCATACATCTACCGCTTTAATACTGCTTTCACAGTCCTATATACTGCTTGGTGTAGATCTGGCCAGGTAAGAGGCATCGTTCACTCTCCCCCTTGTCCACCCATCCCAGGGGTCAGAGGACACATTTTGGAGCAAGCAGCTGACAAACTGATGAGTGAAAGACTAGGGATTCAGAAGGTTTAAAGAGCAGAGAAAGCAAAGTGAGTGACAGGAATGGGAATGTTCCTGTCTGAAGTGTCAAATATTTTGACATTACAGACAGCGTGTCTTTCAGGGTGTTCTCTGTAGTGCTGCACCAAATGTTCACGAAGCTTGTTCTTTGATGCAAAAACTTATCGTATCAAAGGGTGCAAAAAAGGTCCATGGAAAAACAACTGCATCCCACTCTTTCACAGCTCCTTTCACACCTGTTTGCTGCCACGGTTACCGTGATTTGCTGCTGCTCGGCACCATTTTTGTTTACGTGAAGTATGACTGCCCATCATTTCCCCCCACCACCACCTCATTGCTGAATATCCAAGCTGTCGACAGTACTTTCAACAGCAAAGAATGTTACATGTACTTGTAGCGTCCAAAGAAACCAAGTTCATTATTGTATCCATTCCAAAAGTATCTTTTACATATTTATCTTGCCTGACGTGTTTGGTTTTTTTATTTGTTTTTAAATCAAGCTGCAGCAAAAAAAAGCCAGGAGTGAATCCAGATTATGGGAACAAGTCTTAAAGAGGAGTACACAGCCAATATCCATACTACAATATCCCCAATGAACTACTTCTATCTCATCTAGATTAAAGCATATTGGTGAATGCCAATGAATGCAACTGAATCTTATTCATTTGAAAGGTGTTGCACCATGGTCTACCATTGGAAAAGTGGAGAAACCTTCCTCCACCACTTTACAGGGCAGCCTAGTCTCCTTTGATAAGAATTCCGGATATGTGTGTGTACATGTGCCAATGTCAACTCCAGGTTTTTGAAGGCCCTTTGGCAAGCTATCCTCAGTGGGCCTCCTCCCGCAGTGAATTGCCCTTCTCACCAGCCGCTATTGCTCCTCCCTCTCTTTCTCATCAATTGCATGCTTAAGAGGCAGGCAGTCACTGAGCGAGTAAACAAGTGGCATCTACAATGCCTCCTTCTCACCATCACTGTGAGAGGCAGGTGAACACGCAGGTTGCAATGGTGTAGAGTAGGAGGAAGTACGGAGGGCTCTTGTCAGTGGCCCCTGACGAGGTGTGGGCCCTCAGCAGTTGCCCGAGCATTCCTACTCCCGATGCCAGCAATACTACAAGTGAGAAGGATCTTGGAATTGCTGTAGATCACAAGCTGAATATGAACCAGCAGTGAAATGAGGCTGCAAAAATAGCAAATGCTATTATGGGCTGCATTAATAGTATAGCTTCCAAATCATGAGACGCCTCATCTTGTTAGGCCTCATCTTGAGTATTGTGTCCAGTTCTGGCCACCATGCTTCAAGAAGGATGCAGACAAACTGGAAGGGGTTCAGAGGAGGGCAACGAGGATAATCAGGGGTCTGGAAACAAAGCCCTATTAGGAGAGACTGAAAGAACTGGGCATGTCTAGCTTGTTGAAGAGAAGGTTGAGGGGAGACATGATAGCACTCTTCAAGTACTTGAAAGTTGGTCACACAGAAGAGGGCCAGGATCTCTTCTTGATTATCCCAGAGTACGGGACACGGTATAACGGGCTCAGGTTACAGGAATCCAGATTCCAGCTGGACATCAGGAAAAACTTTCTGACTGTTAGAGCAGTACGACAATGGAACCAATTACCTACGGAGGTCGTGGGCTCTTCCACACTAGAGGCATCTATCAGGGATGCTTTAGGGTGGATTCCTGCATTGAGCAGGGGGTTGGACTCGATGGCTTTATAGGCCCCTTCCAAGTCGATGATTCTCTGATTCTATGTGCACACACAATGCTTACCTCTGCACCCAGCACACAGAGGCACACAGCAGCACCTCACCCCCACCCACCCCCATTCTTTGCAATACACAACTCCCTCCTTTTTTCTTGCTTGGCATTATTTACTTTGATAGTTCCCTCTGTCCATCCCACTTCAACTGTATTGCTCTCATGTTGTTTAGATTGCATTGTCACTGGATAAAGACACTGTTACCACTCTTCTATTTTGCAGAATGCCTAAAATTCAAGTACCGCTAGACATCATTAACACGGAATGGCAGAGAGGGAAACATCTAATTGAGGGAAACATAAAGCTGCTGTAAGTGGATTCGGGAGCTGGGGGGAAACAGTGTGGCATCGCTTTTTTGTGAGCTATGCATTAAGTGATGGAAATGAGGCACTCCCATTTGTTACCAAGGGTTTCTTCTGTGCAGGTGTTGCCAAATGTACAAACGTTTTATTAACTAATGGAATCAAAGCTTAATTTTTGACAAAGTTGTTAGGGAACAAAAAAGCAATAAACTAATTAAGTGTGTAAATTAACATAATTGCTTTGTTCTCAAATTACACAATTGCCCAGGGCCAGAGTATTATCGCGTTATTCTATAATACCACCCCCACCCCCAAACAAACACCCCACCGCAAACAAATCAAGTTGGAGAATTTGCGTGGTGGGAAAGTGGCAGCTGGAGCTGTGTTTGGGCATCTCTTCCCCCCCCCCCCCAAATAAGAATGTGTTGTTTTCTGGCTCTTCTAGGTTGTAGAACTGCATCATCCATGCCGGACGGGGCATACTGGGAGTTGTGGCATGAGAGGGCATCAGGATGGGGAAGGTGGTTTTAACTCATCATATAATAGAATTGGAAGAGGCCCAAACATCCAGCCCAGCAGAATTTGCCCACATTTTGAGGGGTCACTTATAGGTCCCTTCCAAGTCTATGATTCTATGTGCACACAGAATGCTTACTTCTGTGCCCAGCACACAGAGGCACACAGCAGCCCCCCAGCCCCCATTCTTTTTCAATACAGAAGTCCCTCTCTTTTTCTTGGTTGGCATTATTTACTCCCCTGGTCTAGACATGCCCCAAGGCTGAGTTCCTGCAGCAGGGGTGGGGAGATAATCTCTGAACCGAGGCCTCCTGTTCCATAAGCTCCTGAGAAGATTCCTCCCTGATTCATGGAGAGTGATGGCGAATTTCTTTCCCCACTCACTGTCTTGGCTGGACTTATTCTAGTTCTGCCTCCAGGTCTGGCTCAGCATCTGAAACCAAGCCAGGGAGCCAGAGCCCCATCTTGACACCAGGTACTGCTCTACAGACTACTATTGTCTTGCCTCTGCGGACTTTTACAACCTGCCTGCCTTGGGCCTCATTTCTGGCTTCTGGCGCCAGTGCCAGATTCAGGTTTTGGAGAGCCCTTGAGCAGAACATGTTCATTGGACCCAACTTCAGTCTCCTGCAGTGAGTCTACCTCCTTGCCAGCACTGCCGTCAGCTCCTCCTCTTTTTTATTATTGCTACCACCTGTTTGCTTGCCAGGTGTAGACGAAGGTTGGAGTCAATCCAACCTTCCTGCAAGGTAGGCCCCCGGAACAAACGCCCTATCTTCCCAGGCCACCCCTCGTCCTAGCCCCATTCCCAACCAGGATGAGCCAGATTCCCTGAATAAAAACACACACATTCAGCTAAGGGCCAAAACAAGTTTAATACCATTCCGCTAAAACTAACACATAAGCTTTTGGCTGGAGGTAGTAGCAGCAAAGGGGGGAGGGGAAAAGGAATGGAAGGGAAGGAGAGGGAATCAAAGAAAAGATGAAAAAGGGACAATTTACAAGGAGCCAAGGCTCCATCTAAAATCCTCAAACACACAACCCACCCCCAGCCGTAGAAGCGGCTAGCCTTGTCTCAGGAAATCCAGACACTTAAAAAATAACCAAAATAACCTAGCTTACTCCAAGTAGCTCATCCGTGCTTCTCGAACCTGATCTTCCCCCTTAACCTACGTGTTATTCCACCAAGCCAGAACAGAAGATGAGCGTCCCAACCAGGATACCCTTTTAATCCCTTTTTGGACCTTAGGGTCCCGTGATCTCCCTGAACCAACCCCAGCTCTGCCTGGCTCCTAACAACCCTCCCCACGTAGGGAGGGCTTCACCCTCTTTCTCACAACTGAACCCAATAATCCTAACGACCAGGGAGATAACCTGCAGGTGAGAGGCCCAGTTTGACCTTGGAGCCTTGGCGCCAAGAGCTTCACACTCCCACCTATACTCCACATACCATCACAGCTACACAGCACATACCAGAACAGATACAGAACAAAGAACAATACAATTAAAGAGTCAGTACAGCCGGCAATGCCCCATGTCCTTCACACCAGGCAAAGACTGGTGTGAAGGACTTCACAAGAGGCAGTGACATCTACTCCTTCTCCTTCACACCACCACTCTTGCCTGGGCCAGAGAGAGGGGGGGGAGAGAGAGAGGAGGTGGACAAACAGATTGAAGGGGGTGCTCAGCAAGCCCCCTGATGGGGGGGGTCCCTCAGCAGGTGCCTGCCTATGCCAGTCCTTGATGAGTGGAGGCCGGTGGCTACGAATTTGGCGAGTCTGTGATTCCCTTCTGGATTGTAGTCAGAACCAGCCACAAGTCTAAAGTTGCTATCCAAAGCACTGAACCCAATTTGGAGCCAGGGTTCAGCACCTTGGATAGCTCCTTTAGAGTTCTGGCTGAAACCTAGGCCTCATCTACACCAAGCAGGATATTGCACTATGAAAGCGGTATATAAAAGGCCAGAGCCACACCAAGCAGGATATAGCAGTATGAAAGTGGTAAATAGTATGGCTCAAAGGGCCCCAACAGTTGTCAGTGCACTTCAATACCACTACAAAGCTATAGTGTGGCACCTGCCTTTTATATACTGCTTACATAGTGCAATATCCTGCTTGGTGTAGATGAGGACCTATAAAGGAATCCCAACCCCATCGAAATTGGACGCACTGGCTGGTCCTCTCTGGCCGTATGGACACACAGTTGCTCCCTTTAACCTTGACCCCTGGTCTGTGTTGTTTGGCTCTGACTCTGCTGGACATGTCGCTAATGCAGAAGAAAATGAAGGAAAAGCATGCATAATGCAAAGCAGCATTCTGACCAATGCAGGTTTTATATTTACAATTGAGACAAGAAACACTTTTATGTACAAGTAGAACCTAAATATTGCCCTTGACGCTGCAATGCTAATATATAATGCATAATAATAAGCTTATGTTTAGAAATTTACATCTAGAGTTGTTTTCAGGGATTCCATTAAAATCTCCATACAGGGTATGGTAGAAACAATTTCCTTGGTCCAAATATCTGATTTCATCTTTACACCATTATGAATGTTATCTCCTGCTCTCTTTTCTGTTCACTGAAGAATACTCGACATTTCAAACCAGATAACAGAAGCTGCCTGGAAGCAAAAGGGGAAAGTTTCTCTTCATACTTGGTGCCATAAACACTGATGACTATCTGCATCCAATTGTCTTTGAAACAAAAGCCAAGGATGCAAAAGACTGACTCAACGCAAAGAGGAGAAAGATGATAAAAATCCTATTCTGCTATTACTCCCCCCAGAGAGATTTACCCTGCAACAAATGACAAATACCGTGAAAGACACTTGCCACTAAGGGAGAAAGTTCACATCTTATGATAGGGGTGACAAATATATTAAATATACTGTTTTGCACCAGCTTTGTGAGGAGATGATAGGAATGATATTGCAAATAGCAAATTAATTCAACCTTTTTTATTATCTTGATGTCACACAGTCTGGAAGGAAAGCATTGACGTTTTATTTGAAGTACTCAAACGTGAACCCCAAATGCTCAGATATGCTGCTGAAGGCATTGACAGATTTTAAATGATCTGATTAGGATAGTAAAAGCATCACATTGATTGATTTCTTGAGAACTGAGCAGTACTTGATGTAAGAGCTACTGGTCTTATGCCTTCACTATGAGGGCACGGTCACTAATGGGATGGAAAGGTATTCAAAAATTGCATTGTTTGAATAATGCATGTTTTTCTCATAACACCATGCTTTTGAGTCCAGCTCTTGGACATATTCTTAATTTCTAGTGTGGCAGTGGCCTCTGAGTAATGAGATGCTTAGGACATTGGATCATCTTATTTATAAGAGTGAAATCTACACAAGTAAGATCCATTTACAGACCTCTTTGACATCTAAGAGTCAGATTTTTCAATCTAAGAGTTCAGATTATGAACAGGTAACTAGGGATACCTTAATTAGGGATCAAAGTATGGCAACAGAGATAATTTTCAACCAATCCATCACTATCGGAGAATGTGCCCAAGTTTTTAAAACCTTTTTAGGGGAGATGGCCTCTTCTCCAGGGAAAACAGAAAGAGCCTCAACAGTCTATGAAACTTGCACAATTTCGTCAAAAAGTCCAATATAACCAAGCTATTGTTTCTCCTCTCACGGCTCAAGTCCATGGACAGAAAAATGCAGCCAAAGTAACTGAATTCCAATGAACTTAATTATGATAAACCAGCTGAAGTGGTTACTGATTTCCTGCATCTCATGCCCCATGCCCAGATCACAAATAAGTTCATCATATTGTGCTACTACAGTTGAATCTTTCTGGTTTTGCTGCCTCCCTGAACATTTATGTCCTAGAGTATTTGCTTACTGCAGCATTGTGCCATCTGACAGATCTACACCAAGCAGGATAAAGCACTTTGAAAACGTTTTGGAAACTGTAAATGGAGTGTGTCCTGGGCTCCAACAGTTGTCAATACTGTTATAAAGTGCTTTAAAGCACTTTAAAGCAGTAGTGTAGATCCTGCCTGAGTTATGAACAGCATTCAGCTCCGTCGTTGATCATACAAATGTATCATAATATATTAATGAATGTCAGAAGTGTTATAAAAGTGTTAAATTTTATGCTAAAATGCTTAGCTTTAGTAACTATTAGGTATAATGAAATAGCTAAGCCTTATAATGAAGCGAACAGAACTCATCTTGTCATAAATCAGTAAGTCCCATGCCTTTCACCACCAGCCACCGCAAGGAGAAAGGAAAGCACATACAATGCACACGCACGCACGCACGCACGCACACACACACACACACACAAACAGGATAAGCAAGGTATGCACATATCATACATAAGAGAAGTTTACTTCTTGAATGCTACCAAGTCTTATGTATAGGTGTCCCCAATAAGCATCCTTGGGACAACGATATGCAACAAGCATTGTGTGTGTGTGCCAGGAATACTTTCTAGGAGGGGCAATCAACTTCTTTTGTCTGAGTACAAGCACCACTCTTTCCAACAATAACAACAACCTAGTTTTGCAAGGTTTGTCTAACCAAGTAGGACATCTTTGTTTTGTGTAAAAGGATATAGAATCCAAACATTTTCAGTAGCAAGGTGTGGAAGCTTTGACTAGGGCCAAGCTATGGTTGAGTTGAGCATACTCCACCTACTCCCAGCATAAGCAAAAGCTGGGATGTTCAGATGTTTGGGGCATCCATCACCCATACCCACAAGCCAATCTTTCTCTGAGAAGGCAAGCACCCACATCTCACTTGCTACCTCTGTGAGAGGCCAGGGCTCTCATAGTGAAACGGGGATACTGAGGTTTTGCCATTCCCTTCACTCAAGTTCCCCCCCCCCCAAACTAACAATGGCTTGGCCAAGTAAATCTGTGCTCCCTTGCCAGGGAACACAACACTCTTTATAAAAGGGGTGCAGCTTTCCAGAGATGCTCCAGCCAGAGTTGCAATGCACCTAGTGTCCAGTCTGCAGGAAAGGGCTTCATGGAAAGGTGTACCAGTCTCGCAGCTCCTACTGCAAATGCATTCTCCTCCCTCTCTATCCCTGCTTTCTGAGTAAGCATGTGTAGATGTGTATGTGTGTGATCTAGCTCTAATCTTCATGGGTTCAGAGGTCTTCATAGAAAAGGAACTACCATATGTGTTTATAAACTGAAACGTGAGTGTTACAAGCTCTAGGTAGACCCCTACCAGCAGCCTTGTAACATGCAGTGACTGAATTCCAGGTGTAGCCAAAATATAACCCCCTCTCTCTCCTGGCTTAGTTTCCCTCCAACCCACTCTCTCTATTCCACTTCCCAAGATCACCCTGTCTTCATACCCCCTCTCTCTTTTGTTAGTTAGGGACTCACATTACACAGTCCCCTCCTCCATGGGCTGTCACCCCAATCCACCAGTCTCCCTTGCACAACAGAGTGTCCACATGTGTCCACAGCCTCACTTTGGGTTTCAGGATCTGGCTTTGCCAAGAATGGGGCTAATTTCTCTGTGCAGAGTACAATTCTCAAGGAAGGCATGCAGATTCATTGTCATTATTATGCTCTACCAAGTTCATTTCCCCAGAATCAATTTGTGCATTTAAAATTCTTGCTTGTCATCAATAAATGTTCCAAGTGGTATCACTCTCAGATTGTGTGTGTGTGTGTGTGTGTGTGTGTGTGTGTGTATTTTAAGGTGTGGAAGTTTCCTCTTAGCCATAGACACTCTATGATCAATGTCTAAAACTTGGGTGTAATGAATGCATGCCATTAAATGTCCCTGTTGGGTGTAAAGAATGCATTCTCACAGAGTAAGAATGTGAAAAAAGATATATTCTTGTCTGCACAACATTTGGTGATGTAGCAGAACTGTGGAGTTTGTTGAATGAATGAAAGAAAAAAGAACATTTTAGTTCCAGTTATAACTTCAACATAAACAGAGGAGGAGAGTCCTTTTCCAGAGATGAAGATCACTTCATAAGTCTCTAGGCACAGAGATTTATATAAGCCCCACTGATCCTACGGAGAGTAGCAGAAGGATAAGTTGTCATACTGTCAACCCCTTAACTATACAGACCACAGAAATCCCATAGATTTACATCTGACAAGCAATGGATAGAAGATGAAAGCAGTTACAGCAATTTATAGTCCACATAAGTCTTTAAAAGAAACAGTTTTCTTCCCAAGATTGGAAGGATCATTCTGGAGCTTTTCACTGTGGGCCTGTTCAGACAACACACTAAACCATGGTTAGGCCACTAACCTTTTATTTATTTACTAGCTGTACCCTGCCACGCGTTGCTGTGGCTCAGTCTGGTTAAATTGAAAAGAAAGAAAAGACAAAGCGGATGTTTCTAATATGTTTAATTTCACAATGCTTGTGGATATACAATATTTTTAGTTGTTCCATTGTCTGTGTAGATATAGAGATTGTCTGGTTTGCCGACTCTAGAACACGCAACATATAATTGTCCATGCGAGAAGCAATCTGTGTCTAGATCTAAACCGCACAATTCTAAAGATTGGCCCTGAGCTTTGTTGATGGTGATTGCAAACGCCAATCGAATTGGGAATTGCAATCTCTTAAATTGAAATGGCATATCTGTTGGAATCATAGGAATGCGAGGAATGAGGACATCTTCACCTTTGAAAGGTCCTGTCAAGATTGATCTCCGACTATAACAATTGCCACTTCGTCTATAGTTGGAGCATTGACTCTTCGCACATGTTCTCCAGCAGGCGTTTTGTCAGCATGAATAACAATCTTGTGTGTATCAGATGGCATCATGTCAATTGCTGTTTTGAACAAATGTACTAAATTGTTTTTTTCGTGAAGTAGCTGTTGCAGTTTTGAAACGATGGACCTTTTTATGCCGGTATAAATTCCGCAGCGTGCATTCAATTCATCATTGCCATCACCAATGAAATACAATTGTAGGAATTTATGTTGACTATCTTGAAACGGAAGGAAGGAGCCGGCTTTATGATAAATTTGTCCTTTGACTTTGAAAGTTGGCATAAATGGAGCTGTGATGATTTCTGCGCCGAACGACGTCATTTGGAAGCATGAGTTGTATTTCCTGATGTTAGATAGGAAATGCTTTGATTCTGCGGTATATCCGGCAAGCAAAGTTTGTAATGGCTCTGGTGGTTCTCCAAGTTGAGGCAGTTTAATTTTTCCAGCAGCACAACACATTCCTTTTGTTTCTCCATTAAATTTAAGAGCCTTGCAATAAGGACACACTTCAGTCATAGTGCCGATGAGAACATGCCGCCTCAAACTATAATCATCAGCTGGGTTGTACCGGAATGCAAGGCGATTGTAATCGTGTGATTGTTTACCACGGAGTCGTGTTTGACGTTGATGTGCTGTTTCTCGTTGACATCTTTCAGCCACTCTCAGCCTGTCGCGTTCATTCTGTTGAGAACAAAGCAGATCTGAAGCTGTAGAATGCGATTGCTGTGCTCGCAACCGTGCATCCTCAAGTCTGGCTGAACGTTGCTTGGCTGGTTCCTTGGCACGTATTTGAGGCATTCTTTTTCTTTTTTTTCTTGTTTGCTGATGCCCGTTCTTCCTCAGTCTGATTTGCAATTTCTCGTCGCAGTGCTTCCGCTCTGTGAGTACGACAACCTAAGTGTGATCTTCTGCGAGGCATTATTTGGATGAAGTAAAGCAGATTGTTTGGTTTTTTAAAAAGGATGTTTTTACGGTGAGGAGGTTAGTGGAAACTCCTGGCAGTTACCTTTCTTCAGAATGTGTAACTGTCACAGGTGTGACATCTATATTCACTCAGCCAATTGTGAGAGAATATGCAAATAGGAGAGGAGTCAGAGGCAGTGGATTGGCCTACTGGTTGGCGATATCACAATGACTTATAAGAGCAAATAGGAGAGAACATCCAAATAGGAGAGAAGGCAGAGGCAGTGGATTGGCCTACTGGTTGGCGATATCACAATGACTTATAAGAGCAAATAGGAGAGAACATCCAAATAGGAGAGAAGGCAGAGGCAGTGGATTGGCCTACTGGTTGGCGATGTCACAATGACCTATAAGAGCAAATAGGAGAGTACATGCAAATAGGAGAGGAGGCAGAGGCAGTGGATTGGCCTACTGGTTGGTGATGTCACAATGATCAGCAGGACTGGTTTTGAGGAGGCCTATTTCTTCGATTTTAAGACAAACCTTTAACCCCATAGAGAACATAGTTACATAACAACGCTCGCGTATTCGAACGCAACGCTGTGTCAAAATTTCAAAGCAATCGGTGAAGAACTTTTGGAGATATAAAAGCATGTTTTTACGGTGAGGAGGTTACTGGAAACTCCTGGCAGTTACCTTTCTTCAGAACGTGTAACTGTCACAGGTGTGACATCTATATTCACTCAGCCAATTGCGAGAGAATATGCAAATAGGAGAGGAGGCAGAGGCAGTGGATTGGCCTACTGGTTGGCGATGTCACAATGATCAGCAGGACTGGTTTTGAGGAGGCCTATTTCTTCGATTTTAAGACAAACCATTGACCCCATATAGAACATAGTTACATAACAACGCTCGCGTATTCGAACGCAACGCTGTGTCAAAATTTCAAAGCAATCGGTGAAGAACTTTTGGAGATATAACGACAGTAACGAACGGTCTTTTTCATTTTTATTTATATAGATTACATTTTTATACCATCCAATAGCCGAAGCTCTCTGGGCGGTTCACTAACCATTTTTGCAGCAAATGGTTAGTGAGCGTGTTTAAACTGTGGTTATGTAGTCATCATGGTTAGGAATGGTTCACGTGACATGCAAGCCATAATGTTTAGCTCAAAACGCTTTTAGGATGTTTTAAGGATGTTTTAATCATGCATGGTATGTTTTTAATCTGTTTTTAATGTGTATTTTATACTGTTTGTTTTATACTTTGAGTGGTTTATTTTTTGTGAACTGCCCAGGGAGTTTAAAAATGCAATAAATACATAAAAATAAATAAAAATTAACCACCTTGGCTTAGCATATTGTCTGAACAGCATCACTCTCTTCTTATTTTAACCACCAAAAATAATTTGGTTTTGTCAGTAAATGGTGACCACCTCACCCATCCCCCACTTCATAGCAACCCTATAAAGTACCTCAGGGCCAAATTAAATATTCTGTCTAGCACACATGATAGAGCTATATATGTTTCTTTAACTTCCGTGTAAGTGTGTGGCTACAAGTGGATCAAGACCATGGTATTCTGGGAGGGTGTGTGTTAAACCCTCCCCTCACTCATTTTTTCATGGAATTCCACCCCCCCACACACACACACACCATGGAGAGGGTTACGAAAGAAAAGAAAAGCTCCAGTAGAATCAATGGAGCATTCCCCCTTCCTCCCCCATGGGGTGTGTGGAATTTCACACAAAAATGAGAGGGGGGAAAGGTTTAACACCCCCCTTCTGGAATTGCATGGTCTGAATCGGGCCACATATGCTTAAATGGAGGTAAAGAAAACCAGAATGCATTGCTCTAAATAAATAAATAAATAAATGCTAGAGAGAACATTTAGAACATTTCTACTCACAGAATTTTGTGGGTCCTTTAGATGATGTTGTCAACCTCCAGAACATCTCCTGCGCCCTCCCAATCCCACCTTAAAAATACACAGAGATAATCAGTTGTTGTTGTTGTTGTTGTTGTTGTTGTTATTATTATTATTATTTAAAAATGAAAAATTGGCCCCATGTAAAGTTGGCATTGCACAACATTTCTGCCACTAGATGGCACTGTTTCATTAACGTGAATGGAGCACGCTGAGAGAGGAAGTATTCAGTTCAAACCATGTGGCTGCCTGTGTAATGCTGCTGATCCTAATCCCAGAAAGAAAGCAGAAGCAGAAAGCCCTGATAAAACAGCAGGATTTTTTTGTTGTTGTTCTTAAATGTAGAGCAGTCCTTAGTTTAGCTCTTAAATTGAGGAACTGTGACCAGTTCAAGGTCACCTAGTGAGATTCACAGCTGCTTGAACATGTGAAGCTAAGTCTTTGTCGTCCAAATCCACATCTCTGACCATCATGCCATGTGTGAGAACTAGCACTCGTATTTTCCTGTTTGGTGATGTTCAATTATTATTATTATTATTATTATTATTATTATTATTATTATTATTATTATTATTATTTTATTAATATAGAACAAACAATGTACTTGGTGCTGTACAAAATATACAAATAAAACAGCGATACCCTGCCTAGAGGCTTACAATCTAAAATCGCATTAAAACATATGAAGGGGGAGGGAAGGGGTTCACAAAGCAGAAATAAGAGAAAAATCATAGTAATAAGAACAGTAAATCAAGCTAAAATACCAAAAGCTATTGAAAACAAATGAGTTTTCAAATGCATTTTAAAATCTACAATGGAACTCGTGGTACGTAGTTGCTCTGGAAGAGCATTCCAAGCAAACGGGGCAGCCAGAGAGAATGGGCGAAGCCGGGCAAGAGAGATAGAGACTCTTGGGTGGGAGAGCAACATAACATTTGAAGAGCGGAGGGTACGAGGGGGATGGTAGAGTGAAATGAGAGAAGAAAGATAAGAAGGTGCAAGGCCATGACACGCTTCGAATGTCAGCAAAAGAAGCTTATACTGAAATCTATATGGGATCGGAAGCCAATGAAGAGATTTCATCAAAGGAGAAACATGGTCAAAACGACGAGCCAAGAAAATAATCTTGGCTGCAGAATGGTGAAGAGAGACCTAAGAGGAGAAATGAGCATAAGGAAGACCAGTCAAAAGAAGATTACAAAGATTTCCTTGATTCTCTATTAGCTGTTATATACTGCTTTTTGTATACTGCTTTTCTCTTTTTCTTATTGATTTGATTGTGATGCTGCATTTGCACATGTTAATTTGTTTTGTACTTGTGTAAGCTACCTAGAGCACTTCCATTTTAGAAAAACAACAACAGGTACTTATAAACCAAAGAAAGAAAGAAAGATTTGAAATTCCCACTTTACATTGCATAAGGTTAGAAGTGACAGAACATTTTCATTTTTTTAGCTGACCAGAGCAAGCAGGGCAGTCTAGTGCTAAATGCAGCAGGGAACTTCAATTTAACTTAAGCACAGCCAATGTTCTAAAAGGTGAATTAGAATCATAGAATCATAAAATAGTAGAATTGGAAGGGGCCTATCAGGCCATCGAGTCCAACCGTCTGCTCAGTGCAGGAATCCACCATAAAGTATCCCTGACAGATGGTTGTCCAGCTTCCTCTTGAAGGCCTCTAGTGTGGGAGAGGTCACGACCTCCCTAGGTAATTGGTTCCATTGTTGTACTGCTCTAACAGTCAGGAAGTTTGTCCTGATGTTCAGCTGTAATCTGGCTTCCTGTAACTTGAGCCCATTATTCCATGTCTTGCTCTCTGGGATGATTTGAGAAGAGATCCTGGGCCTCCTCCTGGCCCTTTTAAATATTTGAAGAGTGCTATCATGTCTCCCCTCAATCTCCTCTTCTCCAGGATAAACATGCCCAGTTCTTTCAGACTCTCCTCATAGGGCTTTGTTTCCAGACCCCTGAGCATCCTGGTTGCCCTCCTCTGAACCCCCTCCAGCTTGTCGGCAACGTTCTTGAACTGTGGTGCTCAGAACTGGATGCAGTTCACAACATGAGACCTAACCAATGCCAAATAGAGGAGAACCAGTACCTTACACGATTTGGAATTTATACTTCTACTAATGCAGCCCAAATAGCATTTGCTTTTTTTGCAGCCACATCACACTGTTGGCTCATATTCAGCTTGTGATCTATATGAATTTCAAGACCTCAGCTTGTGAATATCCATCCCTTGAATCTAAAGCAACTTTGAAGCAAGTGACAGAACAATCAAGCCTATTAATTGTTGCCTCAGAGTAGGAAATGGAATGAGAGAACGGGGTTGGGTGGGTGGACATGGTAGGGGGATAGGGTGAAGAACACTTTTTTTTCCCTTTTTCTTTTTTTGCTTTGGAACTTGTTTCCAAAAACGCGAGACACCTGTTATTTCCAAACTTTGAAATCCCTACCAACTGCCAAAGCCCCAGAGCCACTCTGTATTGCCAATTTACTATTCACAGCTGCTTCCTTCTAGAATTAATCACTGGAAAGCAAAGACAAATAAACAGCGAAACAGGCATCTCAAAATGAACTGGAGCGTGCAAGCTGAAATAAAAAACCTTCGCTGAGCCATTAAAAAAAAGAAAGACAAAGCACTCAAAGAAAAGGCAATCGATAAGAGGAAGAGAAATGAAATTTACAGTACAAGCAACTTAACTGCATCTAACACAGACCATGACAGTGTCAAAAAAAAAAACAAAACACCTGAGGAAGACGCTTGAATACTCTTGTTTCTTCCTATGTGCAGTATATTAAGTGCCAAATGAGGGGAGCAAACTGTATAGAACCTATTCAGATTTGTGACTTACTCTATCTTCAGAGATGATTTAAACAACAACAACATGGATATACAGAGATCTTAGTATTCTTCAGATACTGATAGAAAATTCAGGACAGATACAGGAAAGTACTTCTTCACACAGTGAATAAATGGAATTCACGGCACTAACACAATGCAGTGACGGTCACTGACATTGAACGGTATTAAAGAAATGCATGTTGGCTAGGTCTATCAACAGCCTAGATAACAAGACTGAACATACTCGGAGGCAGTCCCTAAAAAACAGTTGCCAGGGGTGACAGCAAGAGTCCCCTGTAATTGTCTTGTTTGCCACTGTGGGCTGGACTAGATGGACATTTGGAGGGTCTCTACTTTAAGGGAAATCACGGTGCTTACACGAGGCTTTCATTTCCTCATTCTTTGGTGCGATTGTTATGGGTTGGATTACATGGGCAGAGAGGGGTGACCATGTGTTTTGAATTGAATACTTCCCTCCTTCACTTCTATTGAGATAGCTCCATATAGTGGTGGAAGACCACACTTTCCCCCAGCTATTACCATTTTAAACGTTATTCTTTTCATACCGGGATTTCCAGGGGATACCGTGGGAGATGTCCTGGTCATTCACAATGTCATATAATGGACCAAAAAACTTCTGTGAGTGGCCAATCATGAGCATGCAATAAATCACTCATTTAGAGGAGCCCTTGATCTTCTCTAGAAATACTTTTTTAACGTTCTAAGTTCTGGTCTTGAGTTCTAAAGAAGTAAGTCAGATTCTGAACCAACTGTGGCTGATGAGAAGTGGATCTGGCAGGTCAGAGGGAGGAAGAGTTCACTGCTCAAAGATGGCAGAAAGGGGTGGGAACTCAGTGCCCATACTGGTGGGAGACCTACTGTGACAGTGGAGTCAGTGTGTGGCATGTACTTCTGCTGAATGGCCTGGAGCACTCAGTGTGGCCCTTGTCCTTTCCATGATTGTCAGAACTTTAGGAACTCAGAAACCTAGGAAAACAGTAAGCTGCCTTATACTGATTCAGACAATAGGTCCTTTTAGCCCTGTATTGTCAACACTGACTGGCAGCAGCTGCCCAGGGTTTCAGGCAGACATTTTTCCTGCCCTACCTGGAGATGTTGGGGATCAAACTTCGGACCTTCTGCATGCAAAGCATGTGCTCTATCGCACTGAGCTATGGTCCCTCCCCAAAGGTATGGGTTCCATAACAGACCATAATATTGCAGTGGTTAGGTTTATAGAAACAGAACAGTGTGTGGAGGCTTATATTATGGAAGCTAAGGAAGAAAACTCGAGCTTCCAGCTTACAGAACATTTTCGGTCTGAATAATTCTATCCTTACCTTATATTGGTGCTGGGGCTATGCTGCCAAATCCAATGCATGCTTATCTCACAATTAAAACACAGAACATGGGCAATACAAAGCCAGTCATGCCCCAGTATCATTAGAAAAACTTCAGCGGCCCACCAATAAAAGACTGTGCTAGTAGTGACACCCACATGCTGTCCATACAGGGAGGGAGCCAATGAATTCACAGTAGGGACATGCCCTCAATACATCCCTGCATGACACACACTCAAGACCATAGTAGAGAGCCCCACTCCATCAGCCTCAAAGGCAAAGCTAGCAGCAACCCTAATATTGCCAGTCCCAAGGCATTGCTATAGCCAAGGATTTGAATCACTTTATGCTGCCCAGAATCACTGTTTCAGGCCAAATTGGATTGAATATTCCTATCCTGCTTTCATAGCATATTTAGTCCCAAATGAGAGTGGGAGGAACCTTTTGGCTACTTTGTGGGGAGGGACAGTTTTAAATAATTTATATGACTTGAGTACAATGGGCAGCATTCAACAGTGACATCCCACAAACTCTAATCATACTAGCGGTACTATGCTGAATCTTTCCGTTGTGCAAGCAAAGGAGTTGAGCAACTGGTTACAACACATTGCACAATGGGCGCACACCGTTTGTGCAACCATTCATGCACACACAAAACGTTAGTTGGATTCTTCTCTTGCAAATAGTTCAGAATCTAGTTCTGCTAGTTCACTGCACCAAGGTACCCTACTTTTCTAATGATTTAAAAAACCAAACCAAAAAAATAAACCCTTACCCCAGCTTGGTTGTGTCCAGAGACAGAATACCCCATGGGAATGATGCTATGTCCCAGAGACGTTATTTGGGGGCAGGGCAGCTGTCCCATTGGCAAATGTTTAGTCTTCTGCAAAGGCCTTTGTCTCTTTCTCTATCAATCAAGAACGGGCACATTGAATAATGCAAATTAAGTTAATACCAACACAAATGTGCACAACCTATATAGGTTGTAGAATTCTCCAAGACTGTGCAGAAGCTGCATCTAGTACAGAATGCTGCAACCCAGCATTTGATAGGAGCAGCCAGGAGGATCATACAAAACTTGTCTAGCTAAAGCACTGCATTGAGTGCCAGTGACCTACTGAGCACAATTTAAGATCTTGCTTTAGTATATAAAACATTGCCTCCCTTGTTAGGGCTCTTCTATCTGCAGGCAGTGTCCTACTCATGCCCACCACCCCCCTACATGATGCGGAAGGTTGGAGACTTGAGAGGGCTTTCTCAGTGGTGGGCCCCCCATTTGTGGAATTCCCTGAATGGATTAGCCTGCATTGTGAGTATTTCTAAACATCGGTGAAAGACCTTTTTATTTATACAATCATTTGGTTCTGGACATGTTGGCGTTTTTACATTAGATTATTATTGCTGTTATATTTTCTAAATTGCTTTAGTGTGATAGTATGATTTTATGGTTTTTTTAGTTGCACTCATTTTATTAATATTGCACGCCAATTTGTGCTCCTTTCGGAGGAATAGTAGGATGTAAGAATTCTAAATAATATACATGTTGCTTTTCTTGGTACACAGCCATGGGTCGCTGAGTGCTTTTTTACACAGAGAATACACAGGATAATGTATTTCCTCAGGATGCAAACAGCATGAGCCAGTGTGGTATAGTGGTTAGAGTGTTGGACTGGGATTCAGGAGATGTGGGTTCAAGTCCCCACTTGCTGGATGGGATTGGGCCAGTCACTGACTCTCAGCCTAACCTACTCCACAAGGTTGCTGTGAGGATAAAACAGGAAGGAGGAGGGCCATTTACACCCTCCTTGCATTCCATGTAAGAGGGGAAAAATGTGGGATGTAAATGTAATTAAAAGAACATATTCTGATACCAATGATAACTGACCCTGGTTGTATCAAGATTTAACCGCCTCTAATGGGAATGAACCATCCTGTCCTGCTTTACTGCTTGCTAACTGTCACAGGCTTTCAAAGAGAACTTGTTACACAGGAACACTATATAAGCTAATATGCCTTATGTATTTTTGGACTTGTTAAGTATCTTACAGAATATCTGTGAATGTGGGGGGAAAATCCAATAAATGCTTTGAATTACCTTTATGCTAATGTTTTCATAAACAATACAGCCTCTGTGCATGGCACTCCATAAGCCTTGGGGGGCAGTCATTTGGAAAACAAGCAAGATAAATATCGTTCCAACCTGTGCAGCAAAACACATTTCACACTCTTCAATTGAAGGATTCCTAAGCTTGTTAGAACAGTTCCCACAAGCTATTTCTATCTGTGTGTGTCCGGGTCTTTTCTTTTTTCTTTTTTTAAAGCAGAGTTCAATTATAGAAAAAATAGCAGTAATAAAATTTAAACTTTCATCATTTCAGTCTATACTGAATAGCAAAGAGCACATCAAGGCACATTTCCTAATGTATTAATGTACAGCAGCCAATGTAGTTCAGTTTACCCTTAGTGGAAATAAATAACACACTCCTCAGAAAAAAAGGATGTAAGTGGAAAATTCAAATTGAGTGAGCCTTTTCTTTTTCCTCTCCCCCACCTACAGCATGTAAATTGTCTGTTTGGCATTGTATTAGGGTGACCCTATGAAAAGGAGGACAGGGCTCCATTATCTTTAACAGTTGCATAGAAAAGGGAATTTCAGCAGGTGTCATTTTTATAGATGGAGAACCTGGTGAAATTCCCTCTTCATCACAACAGTTAAAGCTGCAGGAGCTATACTAGAATGACCAGATTTAAAAGAGGGCAGGGCAACTGCAGCTTTAACTGTTGTGACGAAGAGGGAATTTCACCAGGTTCTCCATATATACAAACGACACCTGCTGAAATTCCCTTATCAATACAACTGTTAAAGATACAGGAGCCCTGTCCTCCTTTTGATACGATCACCCTAATTGTATGCCAGAGGACCCCACAGGGCTAAAGAGAGAGAGAGAGAGAGAGAGAAGGAACACCTTTAAGAAGGAGGAAACAGCCAGAAGTAGATTAGGGATTTGTTTTCATACTAGTACTTCATTTGTATTTAAAAATGCAAAAGACGAAAAGACTGAAAAAGGGCACTTTCTTTTAGTGAAACAGCCGTGGACAGCTGTTTATCTTTAGCAGTGTGGGTGACGTCTTCTAGCAGCCACTAGCTCAGCTCACCCGTAACGAGAAGACACCACAAATGAATTTCCCTACAGGGCTTTATTATTGTAGTGGTGGCCACCATTTAGAATATTTGAGATATGGCAACCCTAAATCAGCCCATGGTTTCTGGGTGGGTTGTCAACCACCCCTACAAGCCACCTTCATTGGGTTCGCACATAACCAGATGTTACGCCTCCCCCCTCACCTGCGAAGTCCCAAATATTCTAAGTGGCTACCACAATGATGAAAATCCCCATGGGGAAATTCACCCATGGTGGCTTCTCAGTACATGTGAACCAAGTCAGTATCTTCGTCTGCCAAAGGAAGGTCTTTCGAATCCATCCAGCCCAGAGTTCAAGTGATGATGATATGGGCAAAATGTGTCACTGTTATTTCAGACCTCTTCACCTTGGAATGATTAGTTTCTGGATGTTGGTTTGTGCCCTTTGCAGAATCTTGTGAATCCAAACAGCGGCCAAGATAGTGGAAGTAAATCCAGATGCTTTTCACCTTTTAAGTAAGGAGTACAGCAGTCATGATGAAATCCTCCCAATGGTTGAAGTAAGCATGGCTACTGCTTGAGGATGTGGAATATTTCATATAGGTGCAAGAGGAATAAAACAACCGAATGCCTACTTCACTGTTTGAGCAAGCTCAGCCCACATTTTCAGTTAATTTCAAGGTTCATGTCTATCAACACTGTGTGCTGGAAAAAGTAAAGGCAGCTTCCTATAACCCAAGATGAAATACTCAAAAGAAAATAGATGTGTGAGTAGTACCAGAAAATGGACCCAGGAACAACTGTGGAATGGAATGAGCTGTCCGGGGAAATCCAGGAATCTCCTTGTCTATTTGCACCTAGTAACAATGTTTACCAAGTAAGAATAATTCCGTTGGAAGCTCACACCACATTTCTATCAGTGATAATCACAATTTTGCTAACCTCACCTTCCCACATTGGAGCATAATAAGGGTGCATTTAAACAAACCTACACAGAGACATCATTTTTGTTGCTGTTTTCTGGTGTAGAATGAACTCAGCTTCACTCCAACTGTGCTCTTCAAATGACACCCATATCGGCTCTGAAACCAATACTGATATCTATGTCCCCTTTGACCCTCTGCCAGGCTACAGATGGGTTTCCTGCCATATTATGTCCCCTCCCCAGCACTTTGCAAGTTTTAAAGCATGGAGAAAACACCCCAAAACAAAGGGGGGAGCTTGGAAAACTGAGAGGGGGAAACGGCTCTGTGATTGTCTCACAGGCTAGGACAGCCAATCAGTCCTGCACAGTTATTACATGCATTATATAGTGTTTGGTGTTGTTCCCCTCCTCAATCCAGAGGGAGAGGCAGGTAATAAATAATAATAATAATAATAATAATAATAATAATTGTTATTATTATTATTATTATGTAAGAAAAGGTTTTCCTGAGGAGAAGTTTGTGGGATTACTCAAAACTCAATGACTGTGCCACAATTTTCACAGTGTGCTTCCTGCTAAAATGATGTAGGATATCCCAGAAATGGTCCATCTTTGCATCAGGCTAGCCCAAATGCCACAAGTCATGATCGCTGGAGAATGTATTGCTCAGCAGCCACAACATGTGTCAAACTAATAACAGGACATGATGTAGGTAAGGGTGCAACACTCTCTCGAGTCCCCTCACCCATACATCGTAAAAAAAAAAAAAAGGTTTCCGTTTTCAGGTTTAAAATGTGAAATCCATGTTCTTTAATGAAGAACATGGTTACTGCCAAACTACTACCATATTAAAATAATAATAATAATAATAATAATAATAATAATAATAATAATAATAAAATTTCTAACCCGCCTCTCAATTCTGATCGAGGTGTGGAACAACAGCAAGTATAAAATACATAAAATATTTATCAAAATACAGTATACATTGTTAAAACTTCCTAAAAACATACTAAAAACATACTAAAAGCATCCTAAAATTCCACTGGATAGGCCTGCCGGAGAACAGTTGGCATTAAATACTAGTCCTGTGCTGACGTAGTCCTTTTGTGCTGCCTAGGCTGTTGCCTGTGCAGCACAACTGCCACTGCTTTGCTGCACCCAGCCCTGTGGCATCATGGGATGGATGACCCATCCATCACTATGGCAACAAGGCTGACATCTGTCACTGTGAGGGCCCAGGGCCCCTTGTCCTAGTCTTCCAGATTGTTTCATTGGTCATGAACTTCTCTGCCAGCTGCTGGGGTGATGGACTACCCTGCATGCCCCCCCCCCCATTAGCCATTTGGGCCTGATGGGCTTATCTGTAATTGCTTGCATCAATTTATTTTTCTTGTGTGCAGCAGTAACAATTGGGAGTTTGGAGGTTTACATTAAATAAAAACAAGCTGTGTCACCTTTAAGGATGTCTCTCATGTGGGTATCTGTGTCTTTTAGGGCCCATCGGATTCCCACACTGCCCCCAGCTAGGGTTGCTCTTTTAAACAGTCAGGAGTCTATCCCCAAAATCTGGGAACTTGCCTGAGTTTTCTTTTCTTTTTTTCCCAAACAGGAATTTCTCCTAACCCGGAATGTCCACCCCCCAAAAAGACCCCTCCGACGTCCCTAGTCACTACCAGTTATTAGTAACCATTTCTGATTAGTATTGATATGGCTCAAGAAATTTCTTGGATGAAGTTCCTGATTCTGCTACCCCAATAATAAAACTATAGGGGGAAATATTTATTTATGTATTTAAAATACTTCTTGGTCACATTTCAGGGCAGAGGGCCTCCCAAGGCCACATGAAGTAATAAACACATAATACCAATAAGATATTAAGAGCAATAAAAGCCAACAACAAAAACAGCAACAAAAAAAGCAATAATATCAGTCCAGGGAGCTTGGATCCAACCTCTATCACGGGCTTATGGCATGGGCTTTTTCAACTCACACACAGAGAGCTTCTTTAGATGGGGAGGAAATCATATTTTCCTCCCATCGCTTTGAATCGTGCTTCTATCCCACAATAGCAAAGAGCATCTTCCTCTTTCTGTTGGGTTATTTTGCCAGAACTTTTCTCTCTCTGGAACTCTGTTTGTGCTCAGAAACAAACACACATCACGCAGGTCTTACACAGCAGAGCTGGTTTATTTCCTTCAGGCTTCTGTGCAGTTCAATTCAGATCAGTTCAGATCAGCACACTGAGGCATACACAGAGAGCAGTAATCATAGAGCAGTGATCAGTAAGCAGTGATCAGTAAGCAGTGATCAGTTCCATTTTACACAAGTGAGAAACTATATACAGATCTACACAATTCTTATCTACATTACATACAGCTGTGATGAGGCTAACTTAGAATCTTGGCAAGGTTCCCAGAACAGCCTCTATCTCAAGGTAATTGCCCACAGATACTTTCTCTGTTTAACCCTGAGATAGCCATACACACACAATTTTAATGACTAAGCAAGTATTTCTTTTCATATACTTAACAGTCCTCCTCTTGCGCATGTTGTTTAAATTGTGTTACAATCTGAGACCCAGCTTTAAAAGCATCTCTTTTGTGTTTTACCATTGAACGTTCCACCTGTCCTTCCTCATTTTGTTTTACTTTGAATACCCATTTACTGTTAATGGCTTTACGACCTTCAGGTAAAGGTACTAGCTCCCACGTTTCATTTTTTTCCATTGCTCTGATTTCCTCTGACATTGCTTCATGCCAGCCCTGAGCTTCTGTAGGTTCCATTTCCTGAATTTCCTCAAATGAAGTAAGTTCATAGGCTATTAGTAAAGCTCTATGAGAAACCTGTTTGCTTTGGTATTCATCTGAATAACGAATTGGAGCTTTGCGTTCCCTTTCTGATCGTCTTGGCATAGTTACAGGCATAGTTTCCTCCTCCACAGTTTCTTCCCCCTCCCTCTCTTGCTGAGATTGTTCAGGAATTTCTTCTGTTTCTACAGCTTTCTGTTCTACAGGCAAACTTACATACTGTTTTGTTTCCTGCATTTGTTCATGAAAAACTACATCTCTGCTCACAATTACACTTTTGTGATATGGAGACCACAAACGATAGCCTTTTGTTTGTGTATCATATCCCAACAGTTTACATTCCAAACCTCTTTGAGCTAGCTTTCCTGGTCTGTTTTCTTTCTGAATATGAGCAAAACATTTACTTCCAAAAACCCTTATATGTGACACTCTAGGTTTTCTTTTGTAAAACATTTCATATGGGGTTTTTTCATGTACAGAGTGGTAAAGCCTGTTTAACAAATAATTTGAGGTGGACAAAGCTTCTGCCCAGAACAGGTTAGACAATCCTGACTCTTTCAATAGAGCTCTTAACATGTTCTGCAAGGTTCTGTTTTTCCTTTCTGCAACTCCATTTTGAAATGGTGAATATGGAGCAGTAAGGTCATGTTGTATACCCTCATCACTGAGGAATTTTTTAAATTGGTTGCTAAGAAATTCACCTCCCCGGTCCGTTCTTAGATTAGCTATAGGTTCTTTAAATCTATTTTTACTCCACTTAACAAAGGCTTTAAACTTTCCAAAAGTTTCACTCTTCTGTTTTAACACATACACAAATCCAAATCTACTGTAATCATCAACAATAGACAAGAAAAATCTGTTTCCTCCTTGACTTGTCTCAAAAGGACCTGCAAGATCTGCATGAATTAATTCAAAAATTCTTTTTGTTGTTCTCTCACTATGTTTTGGAATGTTTGACTTATGACACTTGGTTTCACTGCATACATTACATTCTACATAGTTAGAACATGGTTTGATTTTCACCCCTTCACACAATTCTGGAATCTTAGAAATTGTTTTATAGTTAGCATGACCAAATCTTTTATGAGTTAAATGGATACACTCTTGGTGTGGTTTGCAATTGGCTATTGTTTTTGTTGTGACTTTGCTGGCTACAACTTCATTTTCTGTACAAGTATTAATCACATACAAAGAATCTTTCATTATTCCCTGCACACACACCTTGTTTCCCTGTTTTATAGTACAATTTTCTTCAGTAAAGCAAACCTCATACCCCATTTCTGTTAACTGAAACACACTTAGAAGGTTTGTTTCCAATTCTGGTACATATAAAACACTTTGTAGTTCAACTCCCAGACAATCAAAATATACATTACCCACACCACAAATCTGGATTTTTGTTCCATTTGCAAGGGTAACACATTTTTGCTTTGAAGTAGAAGTTTCCAAGGTAATAAATGAAAGTTTGTCTTTTGCCATACTTATTGAAGCCCCAGAGTCCAAAAACCAAGGATTCATTGTCTCTTTGACTCTTGCTAGAAGACACTTCTTTTTTGATTCAGCTTCATTCATGTTGTTTTCTTCTCTCCACTTTGCTGTTGACTGCTTTTTCTTCTTGTTGTTGCAATCCCGCCTTAAGTGTCCTGTGGAACCACAGTTAAAGCATTTCCTTGCCTTTAATGCAGCCACCACGTCAGAAGATTTATGGCTTTGTTGAAATTCAGCCACAGGAAGTTTAAGGCTCTGTTGTTTTGAAGCTTGTCTTCTTTCATAGGTTTCCAGTAGTTTTCCAGCTACATACTCGAGGGTTAAATTTTTCTCCTCTTGACTTTCCATCATGGTGACAACCGCGTCGTACGATGAATCAAGACTTGACAAAATCACATAGACTTGGTGTATAGTTGTAAACTCCATCCCTCGTGCCCTGAGTTGATTGAAGATTTCTCTCATGCTTTTCAAATGGTTTGACATAGACTCCCCTGGTTTCAGCTTCATTCCATACAGCTTCCGGGTTAGAATTACTTTACTGCCCGCTGTTTCTCTTTGATATACAGCTTGTAGTGCATTCCAGCACTCTTTTGATGTATTCAAAAACTGAATGAAGGAAATTTGAGAGTCTTCCACAGCTAATGCAATAACTGCCATTGCTTTTGCATCGTCCTTAAACCATTTAGCATTCTGTGGATCTGCTCTATCTGGTGGATCCTCTGTGACTACATACCACAGTTCAGCCTGAATCAGATACATTTGCATTTTGTAAGACCATAATGCATAGTTAGAGTCATTCAGCTTTTCTAACAATTGATGCAAACCAGACATATTAGCTTCTGCCATTCCCTCTGCTTTAGGAATTGGTATCTCACCGTCCTCCTGCTCAGAGTCCTCCTCAGAGTCAGCCGACTGAGATTTTTCCTCACTTTGCAGCACTGGCTTTAGCTTGATGTCTTCCTTCATCAACAGTTTTCTTTTTTAGCAGACTCCTGGTTCTGGTTCCGATACTGCACTGTTCCCACCAAGTTCTGGTTCTTCTGCCTGGGTTAAGCTGGCGTAGGTTGCCTGGACTAGACTGGGCTGGGCTGGACTGGGCCCATAACCTTTGTTGGGTTATTTTGCCAGAACTTTTCTCTCTCTGGAACTCTGTTTGTGCTCAGAAACAAACACACATCACGCAGGTCTTACACAGCAGAGCTGGTTTATTTCCTTCAGGCTTCTGTGCAGTTCAATTCAGATCAGTTCAGATCAGCACACTGAGGCATACACAGAGAGCAGTGATCAGTAAGCAGTGATCAGTAAGCAGTGATCAGTTCCATTTTACACAAGTGAGAAACTATATACAGATCTACACAATTCTTATCTACATTACATACAGCTGTGATGAGTCTAACTTAGAATCTTGGCAAGGTTCCCAGAACAGCCTCTATCTCAAGGTAATTGCCCACAGATACTTTCTCTGTTTAACCCTGAGATAGCCATACACACACAATTTTAATGACTAAGCAAGTATTTCTTTTCATATACTTAACACTTTCTTCAGATGCTGAAGAAAGAGGAAGTAAACAAAGACCACATGGCCCATTCAGTGGGCTTTTTCCCCCCATGCTGCTTTTCCTGCACACAGCAGGAAATGGTGGCATGTTTCGCTACGGGGGGAGGGGAATGGATTTTCCTGGGTCTTTTTTTGAGATAGGAAAATGATCAGAAGGAGCCGGAGGTGGATGGCGTCATGAAAAGGACCCACAAAACTCCGTGAGTGCCCTGTAACGAGCGTGCTATAAAGCGCTCGTCTGTTGATGCTGTTTCTCAGCTTCAGTACCACATCTATAAAATGAGCAACACAACTGAAATCTAGTTCACAGGTCTTTACAGAATAAATATTCTCAATATACATAAGTAGATCCAGATCTCTACAGCCATTTGGATATGATAGGGGTCACAATTTAGACTGTCACCCATCCACTCTGCCTCCTGCCCTTAAGACAGCTGAGCCTGTGGCCAAGGAATTAAACGACTCTCTTAAGAAGAAGCTAGGTGATCAGATTCCTTTCCTGGCCTAGTGTAAGGAATATCAGTCATGATACTTCTGCATTATGACTGAGTTTATCTATTTGAGCAGCATATTAACCCACACATCTTGAGATGCCCCCTGTCTCGCTCCTGAACAAGCAATGCATACACGAGTGATCATTATTACCTTCGAGACACATAATAATTTCAGGAAATGAACCATCAAATTAGAATTTTTTTAACTCTATCCACCCCACCCCACCCCACCCCCACCGCCTCTGCAGCATATCCATGCAGTTGGTTTGATAGGAAATGATGCACGGTGCTCCAAGAATAAAAAAAGCAATAAGAAATCATTTGTGCTACATATCAGGAAGTGTAATTTGCTCAAATTCATAACAATGAAAAAGTAAGAAGAAGAACATTTACTCAACACAGACATACTGTCAGCTGCATAACAATATAAATCTAAAAGAGAATGGATAAAGATGACTTACTAATGCTGTAGATCAATTCTAACTATTCTTCTCTGAAAGCAATGCATTCAAAATGGAAGCGTGTTATACATTTTAATTCAGCATCCCTAATGCAGTAAAATTCACCTGCTGAGAAGAATGTATAAACTGTGTGTCCAAATCTAGAAGAACCACAGCAAAGGAGTGTGTTTGCTCCATATTTTATGCTTTCTATGGTTTTAAATTTTGTATATTTAACTTTTGTAAACCGCCCAGAGAGCTTCGGCTATGGGGCAGGATATAAATGTATTTATTTATTTATTTTATTTAAAGCAGTTTTATAGCGCCACCTCACCATTTCTGGCATCGAGGCGCTTTACAATAACATATAAAACAATTCCATTAAAACCCTCAACCCACATTAAAACAATTCCATTAAAACCCTCACCCTCAAACCATTAAAACCATCAAACCATTAAAACCATTAATAATTAATTCATTCGGATCTGCTGAATGACATTGGTGGATCTGTATGAAAAACAGCTCAGCCCAGGAGATTCTGGACATGAAAGCTTTGTTTTGTTTTTTCTGTCTGTGAACAGGGAATTTTCACAGAAAATAGAAAAGGGAATTTCAGCAGGTGTCATTTGAATGTATGCAGCACCTGGTGAAATTCCCTCTTCATCACAACAGTTAAAGATGCAGGAGCCCTGCCTTCTTTCATATCCTGTCAAGAGGGCAAGGCTCCTGCAGTTGTAATTGTTGTGATGAAGAGGGAATTTCACCAGGTGCAGACTGAATGTTCATTTAGGTTCTACCAGGTGCTGAGATGGTTTTAGGTTGCACCTGGGAGCCTCTTAAGGATTGCTGAGAAGAAGAAACAAACACACAAAAGTTGAACTTCCAGATTTAAGAAGATAAAACGTACCAGGTATTCAAAAACCATTTTCAACCTTAGGCAAAACATACAGGTTCTTTGGTAGGTGGGAAACAAAAGCAGCGAAAAAACAGACAGTACATATTAAGAAAAATGGAGATAGTTCTAGATTTTTTTTTTTTTTAAAGTCAATGGAAGACAAATTGGGTTGCTTTACCTAGTGGGTAGAGGGCTGTATCCTCAGAGAATAAGGTCCTAGTTTCAGGTGATATAAGATCATCTTCCTCCAAAAATTTGCAAGTTAGTTAGTTCACAATTCCTTGATGGTACTCATCACTCATTCTCTCTCTGGGTGTTTCCAAACAGAGATCCCCCTAGTGCTAACAGTCAAAAAGCATTGTGCAGCTATTTCATCTTGTCTTCCTTAATGGATTTTTTTTTCCTGGTAAGAAAAAGATGGAAAAAGCGATGGGAGGGCTATGAATTGAATACCTTGTCATTGTGTCTGGACTCCCCTGTAAAATTTGGAAAATGAGGCAGGTTTATTGCTACTAAAAGCCCTATCTGGAAGCACCCTTTATCTCGCATACTCTCACACAAACTTCACAATCTCACACATATAGAGATCCATCTCCATCAATCCCATCTCTTTATTTCCTTGAAGGGGGGAGTGGATAATTCAGATTGGGACCATGGTGCTTCAAGAAGTGGTGAGTAAAACAGTTCACTCCTGGAAATATCTCAGTGGAAATACCTCCCACCCTCATGGCACCCTTAATCCTTAGACCAAAAATTAAACGGGCAAGAAATCTGATCACAGATCTCCATTGTCTCAACTACTTTGGGCCTAATTCCCATGAGTTCTTGGTTCCTTGGAAATGTATAGGGTGACCATTTGGAAAAGAGGAAGGGCTCCTGTATAGTTGCATAGAAAAGGGAATTTCAGCAGCTGTCATTTGTATGCCTGCAGCACCTGGTGAAATTCCCTCTTCATCACAACAGTTAAAGTTGCAGGAGCCCTGCCCTCTTGACCAGATACAAAACAGGGAAGGGCGCCTGCAGCTTTAACTGTTATGATGAAGAGGGAATTTCACCAGGTGCTGCAGGCATGCAAATGTCACCTGCTGAAATTCCCTTTTCTATACAACTGTTAAAAGATACAGAAGCCCTGTCCTTCTTTCCATATGATCATCCTATTGGAAAACCAAAATCAAAAAGCGCTACTGAAATTAGAATAGCAGATTACAAGGAAAGTAAGTTTCTGAAGCATGCACAGGTAAGGATCTGTGGCCTTGATCCTGCAAATATGTATTGCTGGTGCTTCTAAATTTGAAGACACTTTTTAATCCAAACTATTTGTGTTCTGCATTTATTCTAGAAGTGTCATGCTGGATCAGACCAAAGGTCCATCTAGTCCAGCACTCTGTTCACACAGTGGCCAAACAGCTGTTGACCAGGAACCTGCAAGCAGAACACAGGTGCAACAGCACCCTCCTGCCCATGTTCCCCAGCAACTGATGCATATAGCCTTACTGCCTCAGATACTGGAGGCAGCACTTAACTATCAGGACTAGTAGCCACTGCAAGCCTTCTCCAGGAATTTATCCAACCCTCTTTTAAAGCCATCCAAATTGGTGGCCATCACTACATCTTGTGGTAGCGAATTCCATAGTTTAACTGTGTGCTGTGTGAAGAAGTACTTCCTTTCATCTGTCCTGAGCTTTTCAACACTATAGCCCCACTACATGCTTTTGTTTTCTAAATCCCCATTTGACCCATACCTTCTGCTTAGCTCACTTGTTAGAGACATCTGGATTGTTTAACTAACCCATTTATTGCTCTCAACAAGAACTTCCAGCTGCACAGTGGGTTATGCCCTCATGTCTTGAGCTGCTTACAGATCAGTGGAGTCATTTCCTGTAGTACTTCATGGTGCATGAATGGATACCAGTGCATAAAAGGGTGAGGGTTTACTAAGGCCTTAGCTAGACCTAAGGTTTATCCCGGGATCGTCCCGGGGGCATCCCTGTTCATGTAAATGACACACAGGATATCCTGGGAGCAGGCAGAGACGATCCGAGGATGATCCCGGGATAAACCTTAGGTCTAGCTAAGGCCTTAGATGACCTACAGGTCCCTTGTAAGCTCTGAAACTCATTCCCATACAGAGGCCTTAGCTAGACCTTAGGTTTATCCTGGGATCGTCCCAGGGTCATCCCTGTTCATGTAAATGACACACAGGGGATCCCGGGAGCAGGCAGAGACGATCCCGGGATAAACCTTAGGTCTAGCTAAGGCCAGAGATTCATTTATTCGTTTCTATTAAAAATCTACTTTTAATGTGTTTTTATTCTATTTTATCTTGTTCACCGCTCTGAAATGTTGAATGGGGAGCGATATATAAATATTGTCAATAAATAAACAAATTCATTAGTTTGTTTTACCCACCCACCCCAATGGTTCAAGTTTGTGTAGTTTTTACCTCCTATCCTTTTACCTCTGTTCCCAAAAGTGACAGCATCGTCTCATCTGACTTGCAGAGTAAATCTGACCTGTTTCTATGGAAACAAACATTAGTGAGACTGTGGCTGAAACCCTTATTACCTGCCTGAATCAATAAAACTAACCTTGGCACAGACATTCATCTCCTGTGCTTTCAGCCAATGGCTTAGAAAAAAGAAGGTGCTCGCCCCATGAACACCTGGCATCGTTTTATAAATGTCACCTTCAAGTCACACAAAGTTTTTTAGCGTCTAACAAATCTGTCCAATTAGTATGTAAAAATTAAGTGCAGTACTTGCTCATCAGGCTATATATATCAGGGCTCAGTTAAAACCAGCACCTTGAATAAGGCTCAGAAACATACAGGCAGCCAATGCAAGCGGGCCAAAGTCAGACTTATGTGTTCGAACCTTCTGGTTCCAGGTATCAATCTGACCGCTGCATCCAGCCAACCAGGGCTTTTAACAAAGCAATGTTGTGAATAAGATCCCTAACCAAGGCAAGCCAGCCAGTAGCTGTAACACCCTCAAGCTTGCAGCCAGATGCAGCCTATTCCTAGATGCAGTCCACGGAACTGGTGAAAATGCTCTCTCTTGTGTGCGTTCTGTGGTGCTTGTCATTTATAGGCGATTCTGGTAACAAACAGAAAATAAGAAGCAATATAAGTAACGTAGCCCCCTGTTTAGAAGACAGTCTAAATAAAATATAGAGGTGTTTGTTTCACTTAAAGCCACTTGGAAATGCATTAATTCTTCTAAATGCTCATGCACATGTCAGATATGTCATTCTGGCATTCTCTGGGGTCATTCAGCAGACCCTGAAATGGAATTGAGACTGTCTGGTGGCTACAAACCACAGCTCAGATCATAAAATATTGCCAATCTGTTGATCCTTATTTTATCTAATATTTGCATGGAGCCACTGGGAGAGATCTGGTTTTGGAACGGAAACTACCTTGGTCACCCTGTGGGATGACCTCTGTCAGGAGAGAGACAGAGGGAGTGCGACCCTGTTGATTCTCCTGGACCTCTCAGCAGCCTTCGATACCATCGACCATGGTATCCTTCTGGATAGGTTGTCTGAGCTGGGAGTTGGAGGCACTGTGTTGCAGTGGTTCCGCTCCTACTTGGATGGCCGATTCCAGAAGGTGGTGCTGGGGGATTATTGCTCTGTGCCATGGCTCCTAAGCCATGGGGTTCCACAGGGCTCTATCTTATCCCCTATGCTGTTTAACATATACATGAAGCCGCTGGGGGAGGTTATCCGGAGATGTGGACTGAGGTGTCATCAATATGCGGATGATACCCAGCTCTACCTTTCCTTTTCATCAAACCCAGGTGAGGCAGTGACTGTTCTGAACCAGTGCCTGAGCACGGTAATGGACTGGATGAGGGCTAACAAACTGAGACTCAATCCAGACAAGACGGAGGTACTGTTAGCGGGTGGTTCATCTGTCCGGCGAGGTGATGTTTGCCCTGTTCTGGACGGGGTTGCACTCTCCCTAAAGGATCGGGTCCGTAGTTTGGGGGTGCTCTTGGATCCAGAACTGTCACTTGAGGCACAGATGAACTCAGTGGCAAAGAGCACCTTTTATCAGCTTAGGTTGATATACCAACTACGCCCTTATCTGGACAGAGATAGCCTAGCTACAGTTATCCATGCTCTGATAACCTCTCGCTTGGATTACTGCAATGCATTATACGTGGGGCTGCCTTTGAAAACGGTCCGGAAGCTTCAGCTGGTACAAAACAGGGCAGCCCATTTACTAACAGGGACTGGCTGGCGAGATCACATTACGCCAGTCCTTTTCCAGCTTCATTGGCTGCCAGTCCAGGTCCGGGCCCGATTCAAAGTGCTGGTATTGACATTTAAAGCCCTAAACGGTTTGGGGCCAGGTTATCTGAAGGAACGCCTCCTCCCATATGTACCTACCCAGACCTTAAGATCATCTACAGGGGCCCTTCTCCGTGAGCCCCTGCCAAAGGAAGTGAGGCAGGTGGCTACTAGGAGGAGGGCTTTCTCCGCTGTGGCACCCCGGTTGTGGAACGAGCTCCCCAGAGAGGTCCGCCTGGCGCCTACACTGTACTGCTTTCGTCGCCAGCTGAAGACCTTTTTATTCACTCAGTATTTTAACACTTAATTTTAACTTAAATTTAAATTTTACTGTTTTAACTCTGTATTTTAATCTTATAATCAACTTTGCTGTGTGGTTTTATTCTGGTTGCGCTTTTTATACTGTATTTCGTATTTGTGTTTTTAACCTCTTGGATGTTTTTTGTGGTTTTAATTTTTGTGAACCGCCCAGAGAGCTTCGGCTATTGGGCGGTATAAAAATGTAATAAATAAATAAATAAATAAATAAATAGATCAACCAAGGGTCTGGGCTGCATTGTCACTAATATGTGAATGGCAGGCTGTTCTAGTACTCCTTTTCCACCATTACCAGGGAACCTGTTAAAGTTCTGAATAGAGCTATGCAGACAAGCAAAAGCTGAGCTCACAAAGCTCTCCAAATTCTACTGGTTTATCCTGGTTATGCTTTTTATTCTGTATTTTGTATTTGTGTTTTTAGTTTGTTGGTTGTTTTATTATGTTGTTCTATTATGTTTTAATTTTTGTGAACCGCCCAGAGAGCTTCGGCTATTGGGTGGTATAAAAATGTAATAAATAAATAAATACCTTGAAGCTTGTTCTGACTGGTGTCTGTATCAGATGTGACCTTTGTTTTGTTTTCATGTGAAAACTCATAAGCATTTTCTTGAGTAATTTTCCAAGTGTAAGCAACAATTGTGTACATCTTTGGAAATGTATGCAACCTTCTCCCCTCGATGAAAGGATGTTCGTATGCATTTTTTTCATATGCATGTTTCAAATGTATGTATGTATGTGTGTATTATTATTATTATTATTGTTGTTGTTGTTGTCCACAAATCACATTGCAAGCTCCACAGTGTATGAACTTCAAGTGCAGATTGGGTTCAAGTGTGTGTTCTGTCCGGAAGGTGCATACAGGGTAAAATGTGATAAAAAGATGAACTGAAACAAATTTCTTATACAACTGTAAGTCTGAACTGGTGTCTGGAAGCACTAGGTTTGGATATGTCTTATAAGTACATTGAGACTTAATCTATACAAGATAAACAGACTGGAATGCTACCTGGTTGTACTCTCCTTGAAGAGTCAGTTTGGGGATGCTTTTGGATGTGATTTTGCACCTGGATGCTCAGGTGGCAGCTGTAACCAGGAGTAGCTTCGCCCAGCTCAGGCTGGTGCACCAACTACATCCATGCCTGCCAGGATCAGGCCTGCACTCCCTAGTGTGGGGAAAGGGTTCAGAGGATGAATCGGGCTCACAGTCTGAAGGAGAAGAAGCAGGACCAGAAGTATGCCAGCCAAGACAGAAAGCAGGGGAGGAGATTCTCCAAGACTCTTCAGGAGTCAAGGATGAATCTTCCTAGGAACTTATTGGACTGGATGGAAGGCTCAGAGACCATTCTCCTCCCCCACCCCCAGAACTCAGCCGCTCTTGGAGGTGAAGGGAACATTGGAGTTGACATATCCCAGAGTCCACCACAGGATCAAGTGGGCAGAGTTGAGAGGCGGTGGAAGGCAGTCCCTTAGGGTAGCCACTCAGCAGAGGCTTCTCTTCAAAACCCTCCCTGAAGTAAAGTGCCTATTGGCACTGTGAGGAAACTGTCCACTTTAGTTGAAAGGAAACTCCCTTGCTTTGTTAGGCTAATTAAGTTTAGAATAGCTCCCAGCAGACATACACTCATCAGGAGTGAAAAGGAGTTTATTTGCTGAAGAAAGCTTTGTGAATTACATGGCGGACCTCTTCATTGCCTCATTTCTCAGCGGGACGGCTTGGAAACACGACAGCAGCTGACGAGGTCCGGTCAGGCCATGTTGACACATACCTTCGTTACATCTAGATTAGATTACTGTTATGTGTGTCACATGGTCCAGAATTCACCTGTGAGAATGCTGGTGGGGGCTCACTTACATGATTGTATCCCTGTCCTGCAAGGGCTGCACTGTTTACCAATTTGTTTCTGGGCACAATTCAAAGTGTTGGTGATGACCTTCAAAGACCTCAATGGCTTATGTCCAGGTTAACTTTGAGACTGCCTCCTCCCATAACAGTCTCCCTGTGCAGTAAAATCTGGCAGAGAAGCGCTTCTCTATGCTCCATCTATGGCGGAGGCCCAGTTGATATGGACAAGCAAAAGGCTGTTGAATTCTCTGCCCGAGGAGTCTAGGCTGACACCCTTTTTAACTGTGTGGGACACATGGCACACCCTCCTGTTTAGGTAAGTATTTATTTTATCAGTTGGATAAGTTTTAACCAATGTCTTTGTTTTATTTGCAGTATCTGTCTCTTTGCATTATATTGTTTTTATTATTGTTACTGTTGTTTTGGAATGTTACTGCATTTTATTATTGGTTTAATTGCCCTAAGTAGTGCATTAACATCAGAAGGGTGGAATATAACTTCTTAACGTAAACAAATGAAATAAATCTTTTATGATGGGCTACAATGTCAAGAGTGGGGGGAGATTCAATAACAAAATATTCTTACAAGAACAGAACTCTTTATATGTTCCTTTTATATACATTAAGACAAGACATACCCTGAGTTTCTTGGGGTAATGCATCTCAAAAGAAATCCATTACTGACTATGCTTCACAAACACTTTACATTCATATGTAAAATGTGATATTTTGGAAGTGTGTGAAATTTTCATTTCTCCCAATAAAAAAAAAGACAGGCAGCTTTTGAAACTGAAAATAGTGAAGTTCTGTGCTGAGAGAGAAAGAAAAAAAAGGTAGTGATTAAAGTAGCATTGGCATTTTAGAAGTCAAATGACAAATCTCTATGGACAAAGAGAGGCTTAATTTAAAGAAAAAAAACTAAGAGAAGATACACTATTAAAGTTGAAATATTATGCAAATTTACTTGGGAACAAACACGGCTGAAGACAATGGGATTTACCTCTTGAATAAATAAGGCACAGGACTTCATTAAGTGTAATGCTTTTAGAAAATACAAATGTAGGTTTCCCTCATTGACTTTTACATGGAATTGAACTTACTGAAAGGGCGGGGGGCAAAACTGTGATCTGTTCGGAGCTTCTCAATGTTACTCTTTAATTGCAAAACTGCAAAAACTGGCATTGGTTTCCATGAGACAAAAGTAGCTACAGGATGCTACTGAGGAGGTGAACTGAGTCCATTGTTTAACACTCCCCACTTCTGAGTAGGGGAACAAAAATATAGGCCAAGGCTATGGAGCTAAGTTTTGGGGGGCTGAGAGAGCACTGGAGACTCAGGGTATCTTAATAATTGCTTGGTTTGCAAATATAGAATCAGAGTGTAGTGGAGGAAAAGAAGCTCTGTCGGCAAACAGCAGAACTGCTAACCCTGCACCAGCTTCTGATAGCAACTTCTGCAAACATCACCCAGGATTGCGTCCCCACTTTCAGCTACCTCTGAATGGAAATTCCCATTTCTATCTCCCCACCCTCAATCTCAATATAGGAAAAACTGGCTTTATCTAGGGTGACCCTATGAAAAGGAGGATGGGGTTCCTGTATCTTTAGCAGTTGTATTGGAAAGGCAATTGACGCAGGTGCCATTTGTATGCATGCAGCACCTGGTGAAATTCCCTCTTCATCACAACAGTTAAAGCTGCAAGAGCCCTGCCCTATTTTGTATCTAGTCACTCTAGTATAGCTGCTGCAGCTTTAACTGTCATGATGAAGAAAGAATCTCACTAGGCTCTGCATGTATACAAATGACACCTGCTGAAATTCCCTTTTCTAGTCAACTGTTAAAGATAGAATCATAGAATAGCAGAGTTGGAAGGGGCCTACAAGGCCATCAAGTCCAACCCCCTGCTCAATGCAGGAATCCACCCTAAAGCATCCCTGACAGGTGGTTGTCCAGCTGCCTCTTGAATACCTCTAGTGTGGGAGAGCCCACAACCTCCCTAGGTAACTGATTCCATTGTCGTACTGCTCTAACAGTCAGGAAGTTTTTCCTGATGTCCAGCTGGAATCTGGCTTCCTTTAACTTGAGCCCATTATTCTGTGTCCTGCACTCTGGGAGGACCGAGAAGAGATCCTGGCCCTCCTCTGTGTGACAACCTTTTAAGTATTTGAAGAGTGCTATCATGTCTCCCCTCAATCTTCTCTTCTCCAGGCTAAACATACCCAGTTCTTTCAGTGTCTCTTCATAGGGCTTTGTTTCCAAAGCCCTGTCCTCCTTTTCATATGGTCACCCTACTTTATCAAACTTAATACAGGAAAAAATGGCTTTAAACTAGGGTGACCATATCAAAAGGAGGACAGGGCACCTGCATCTTTAACAGTTGCATAGAAAAGGGAATTTCAGCAGTTGTCATTTGTATATATGGAGAACCTGGTGAAATTCCCTCTTCATCACAACAGTTAAAGGTGCAGGAGCTATACTAGAGCTCCTAGTATAGTTGAATTCATAAGCCCTAACCCCAATAACCCCTGGCTGCCATTAAGCCCCATCCGCAACAACCCCATGAACCTGGCTGGTATTAAGAGCTTTGTGAAAAGAGCTGAATAGGGTAGAACAGCATTCAACTGAACACAGCTGCAGAGGCCCCATGAAAACCTCCCTTATTAGCCAGGCCCACAGATAAGTTAGGAGTAGGGTTTATATGCAGATTCCCCACTTTAGCCTTATGGGTGTGCTAGTGAATACCTACATAGGTCTACAGTCAGTGATCAAAGTGCTAATTTTAGGGCTTTATCACATGAGGCAGAAGTCCTGCATCCTTAGTGGAGCTTTCTGCTTCCTGTTTCTTTTCTAGGACTATGATTGGCTGCTTTAGATAGCAGACACATGATTTCAAATGAAAACTTACTTTCTCACCAATGCTCTATATGTTCACTAAAACAGTGCCATCTAATGGCTGTATTATAGTGCAATGCCAGTATTACACACTGCTGATACGTCACAATTAACTTTTATTTCAGCTTATCACCAATCTTTTTAAAAGCGAGATAAAGCTCAAAAAGTGTGGGAGTTTCTCTGGAGATTGGCGTCATGTAAAAGACCCAGAAAAGTTCATGACTGACCAATCTCGAGTGTGCAATAAAAGCCTAGTGTAGAAATTTTCTAAGAAAAAGCTAGAAACCTAGAGCACGATCTAGTGTGCCTTAGCTGTTTACGTCACAAAACTGATGAACTTATGAAAAGCCATATCCAAAAATTATATATATGAAAATAATGTTTTTTGCTGACCCCTGATTGGCACAGAACATAGACAGAAAGCTTAGCTAAGTTCCAGAGGCTTTGGGGATAACACATTTACTTTCGAACAAATTATGATTATCAGGAAGCCACCAGGTCCCTTTTAGCTTTTTCCATTACTTCTAAGATATATTTGTGGTTTTTCAATTTTAAATTTCACCAAGCAGAGGCTTGGCAAACTAACCCGAAGTAGAATTATGAAAACATTTCTTAAGGTACAGCCTCTCCATAGTGAATTAAACTAGAGTTATGTGAATACTATGTAAGCAAACATGATGTACACTCCAGCCAAAGTGAAGTGCTTTAGTCTCAATGATTTCAGAAGGCACACTGAAGCACAGACATAATGCCAATGTTTTCAATAGGACATAAATGTAGAGCTCAGCTCAAGGTTAGTTTTTGTTAGTTTACATTTTAGGCTTCTAAGCATACATATGTTGAAGGGAGGGGTACCGCCAGCACTGGTTTTCATCAAGCTTTTTTGTCACAGAAATTACTTAGAGGCAAAGGACAGAAATCACTTCATATGAAGATGGAGCTATGTGTTCACTTTTCAATTCAGATTGATTTCTTAGGTGCCCAATCAGAGATTGCATTCTTAGGCCATAGCTAGATGGGGCTCTATCCCAGGGCGATCCCCGGGATTTTCCCTGTACATTCACATGACGCACAGGGGATCCTGGGATCAGGGAGGGATGATCCCTCCCGTGCCCCAGGATCTCATCCTCACCTTTGAGCCCGCTTTTTCCATGGTCTTGGGCTGATTCCAAGACCATGGAATGTGTGGGGGGGGCGTCGCAGTTTGTCCTGGCTCCTCGCAGTTACTCGTGAGGAGCTGGGACCCGCGCATGGGGCGCAGAGCTACTCAGGAGCTCTGCGCCCATCAGGGGTGGGGTAGGGTGATCAGGGATTTATTTATTTTTTAAAAAAACTTAACTTCTGTGCATGAGCGCTTCTTCTTTAACCCCCACCCTCCAAAATGACGGCTGCAATGTCACACGCCGCCACATGTAGATCAGTGCAACGATCTCACGATCATAAAGTCACCTCCTGGTCTAGCTGAGGCCTTACATGTCCATAAGATTCCAGAATAAAAACATGAAGACTTGCCCACACAGTGGTTGGCCACTGTGTGAACAGACTGCTGGACTAGATGGGCCTTTGGTCTGATCCAGCATGGTGGCTCTTCTTAAGTTTTTATGTTCATATGTTCTAGTTCCAGACATCACACAATAACGTCAGAAGCCAAACAAGAGAAAGGAAAATGGTTGTAGGAATAAATAAAATTGATGATGATGATGATGATGATGATGATGATGATGGCAATGATGGCAAAGCACTGAGGAGGGGGTTTGCCACCCCTACATCACTCCTCTTCATTGTTCTCCCAAATTACCAAAATGACTTCCAACTTTGCAGCCTCTGAATAGTGCCAGGGCGACGGGGGTTCCGGCTCGTGAATTTTAATTAATTTTTTAAAAAACAATCTTATTCTTATGTGAATAAAGTTTTAAGCCCTTGACAGACTCAGGACACTTTCTGCTGCCTAGTGCAAATACTAGAGGCCAGGAATCTTCAGACGTATAGACTTGCACTCAACCTGGCTGTTTTACCTTGCTATTGACTGTGCATTCATTTTGACTTAGGATGCAAAAAAATATGTAAAAAAACAACAACATTTGCTTACAAGCCACAATTTTCCAAAGGTGGCCATTAATGACAAGTACCTTTTCTTCAAACTGTCAAAAGTGTATGCCCTCCATGATCGGCAAGTAGCTAGAGAAATGAAGACTGCCCAGTGTGTCACTTTTATTTTTAAATTGACCATCTTTCTCCACAAATGTAGCAAATTATTTTCTTCAGAAAGGGGAGGTGGGAGGTGAACACCATTCTTCAGCTTCTACCTTTCAAGAAAGCCAGATCTGACAGCAAATCGAGAAGCATAAATTGCAATTGACCCAAGCAGAAATCACTTCTGCTCCCAAACTACTTCCGTGTGCTGCAAGAAAAGCCTATTGGAATATATAAAGTCCAACTGCACCCTTTAGCCAACACAGAGATCCAATGCAAAATGTAGGATGAAGGGGCATCGGGAAGATTTGTGACACTCTCCATAGGATTTGGCAGTCTCCTTATGACCCAATAAATGTATATTCTTTTTTTTTTCCCTTGAGACAGATATAAGCCTTTTTGTCACTGAAATTACTTAGAGGCCAAGGACAAAAATCACTTCATACGAGGATGGAGCCATTCACAGTATGAAGAAAAAATGAAAGCCACATGTTCAACAAGATTTGTGTCTTTCACTGCAGATAGTGGGTTGTATTTAGCAATAGTAGAGTTTCTCCCAGCTTGCTTTATAATTGGCACAGTTTCCCCCCACCTCTCAAAGGGAACCTGGGGTGGGGGAAGCCCATGAGGAATGGGAGGCACATCTCAGGCCATAGCTATTTATTTATTTATTACATTTTTATACCACCTAATAGCTCTCATGACGCACAGGGGATCCCAGGATCAGGGAGGGATGATCCCTCCCTTGCCCCGGGATCTCGCCCTGCCCTTTAGGCCCGTTTTTTCCACAGTCTCGGGCTGAGCCTATGAGCGCGGAATGTGTAGCCAGGTGCCATGGCACAGAGCTCCTCAGGAGCACTGCACCCATCAGGGTGGGGTGGGGGGAGTGAGGAAAATATATATTTTAAAACAACAACCCACCTACCTTCTCCACACGAGCCTTTAACAAACAAAAAAAATGGTGGGCACGATGCCTCTCCGTCTGAGGTTGGCACGCGCTGCGTGGGAACAGAGGGGGAGATCTCGCGATAAAAAAATCATGAGAACTTCACCCCCTCCATCCTGCTAGACCACTAGGTCTAGCTAAGGCTTCAGGGAGAATTTAAGCTTGGTTCCTAACATTTCAGAGCCTTCAGAATGTAAAGAGTATGTTTCCAATCTCTACGGCTAGATCTTTATTGCGGTATTGAAGTATACTGATAACTGTGAGGGCACAATCTACATTTCATAGATTTCATTGCACTTTCATAGTGCTATTTCCTGCTTTTTATTCCACATTCATAATTATTTGACACAAGGGCCAGATCTACACAAAGCAGAACATAGCTATGAAAGTGGTATGAAAGCAGTATATAGGAGGCAGGAGCCACACTACTGCTTTATAGTGGTATTGAAGTGTGTTGATAACCGTTGGGGACCATTGACACATATCATATGCCGCTTTCATAATGCTATATCCTGCTTGGTGTGGCTCCTGCCTTTTATATACCACTTTCATAGTGTAATATCCTGCTTGGTGTAGATCTGGCCAAGGTGTAGATCTGGCCTACATGCCCTCCAATTCCAAAATGTGGCATCATCAATAATGCTTAGAAGAAAGATGTAAAAGAACTTGAAGGAACTAAAAGTTGAGGCATGCTCTACTTTTGGCATTGTCCCTATGCCGTTGATTCACAAGTGGCCACCCTATTTCCTATAGTTATGCACAAACACACAATTTATATTAATACAAATTAACTTATATTAATACAAATATGAAGAAACTTCATCTTAACAAGGAACATAAGCCCTTAGGCTGCTACCGGGTACTGTTCTAATGTCTGCCTTGTCTCTAAACCCTAAATTGTTTAGGGTTACTACTTCTATTGCTATTACTATTACTACGGCTTCCACCACCACCTTGGTGACAAGGTACAGAGAAGGACTGGGGATGTTTAAGCAAAAAGGAAAGAAGGAAGGAAGGAAGGAAGGAAGGAAGGAAGGAAGGAAGGAAGATTTCATTCTAGGGCATTGAAAAAGGCATGTCCTGATGAATTAAGACTATTTGGCATGGTTCCTGGCTCTGTACATATTAATGTGATTCCAGACAAAATCCGCCAACTCACTCTACACTTCCACTTATTAATTGGCTAAACAATCTCTTCCTCAGAGGGCTTACTTAATTAACTGCAATGCGATCCATGGCAGCATATCCATCCCTATCCTGCCCTGGGCCATGGCTTGAATATTTGGGTCTTAACGTCTTTCCATAGAAGAAAATTCCAGGAAAGTAGCTGTTGACTGAGCTGATTCAGAAGATGTTACTTCTCCCTAATTGCATCTTTAAGATACTAGTAGGGAAATAGGGGGCGGTGGGGGTGGGGCGGATAGACAAAATCCCAAATTGCCAGAGTGAACACTTACATATCCAACTGGTAATTCTGTTTAGAGCTAGTCTACCCTTAATTTAGTTTCTATGGAAAACAAGAATAATCATACAGAACATATACTGAACAACATGCTACAATATCTTCACCAACCAATATTCCCAGTTTTATATCACGCTAAGGCATGCACATTTACAGTAGAATGTATGTCCCGAAACCTGAAACGGAAGCTTCCATGTTGAAAGCAGGACACCTGTAGACCCAGCAACTGCCCTGCTGGCAGCAGATTGGGGCTATACAAAATGCTTTACAGAGGGAAATTATTGCTAGTTGTGAACAAAACCTTTTCAGCAAGACCAAGTGATTGGTGCCTTGACATTTCACAAATCACTACTCTCCATAAGCACCCTGATGATTCACACACACCCCAAAAATCAATGGTAACTGGCAAGCCAATACTTTTTCCTAAGATGACAGGCAGTCAGCTCTGTAACTCTGAGGTTTTTAAGGGGCAAAGGTGAAGTATCATTCTTAGTTTTAAGCACACAGACATCATCACCTTATGCATATATTTACAGAGCTGTACAAATGCTATGTTCTGTTCAAAAGGAGTACTAGAGTTTGCAATAGCAAGAGGTTTGTAGAGCTGTGCCTTTTTATTTCCTGGGCTTGCAAGGTAAGAAGCAGTGTTTATGTCTCCTGTTCTTGCTTCTCACCTTGCAGGCACCTCTACAACCTCTTGAGCCTGGTGGGTGATGGTTGGATGTTTCCCATCAGGCTGCTAGAGGGGGAGAACTGCTTTCTAGGGGTGTGCATGGACCCCCCGCTCCGCCCCACAGGCCGATCCGAAAATTTCGGATTGGCGCGCTCCGCTCCGCGCCGCTCCACCCATACTCCGCTCCTCTTCTCCGCGGAGCTCCGGCTCCGAATCGGAGCTCCGCAGTGAAGGGGAGTGGCGCCAGGTAAGGCCGGGAGAGGAGGGCGGGAGGTTTACTGGGCCCTGCCGCCATCGCCGCCCGGTAAGGGACCAAGGGGGAGGGGGGCCTTACCTGCCTCCGTCCGCGGTCCGTCAGCGTCTTCAATTGAGCCCGCGGTTCAACCAGGAAGTCTGGGCCGCAAGCGGACGGAGGCAGGTAAGGGAGAGGAGGGCGGGGGGGTTACCGGGCCCTGCCGCTGTCGCCGCATGGGCGACAGCGACAGCAGCAGGGCCCGGTAAACCCCATTTACCTTTCCGGCGGAGCTCCGGATCGAGGCGAAGGATCCGCCTTCACCTCGATCCTCTTCGCCACGCTCCGCCGGCCCCCCAATCCTCTTCGCCTCTGCCTTAAGGGCAGGCGAAGCCCCCCGCTCCGCTTCTAATTCGCGGGTCCGATTAGAAGCGGAGCACATCCCTACTGCTTTCACAACAAGGGGTAATAGTGCCTTGAGAAAAATCTCCACTTCCCAGGCTCCCAATCCATATCTTAGGCCAGGGTGGGCAAAAGGTACATCTTCAAATGTTTGGGACTTCAACTCCCAGAAGCCCCTGCTAGCACAGTCAATGGTCAGGAATACTGGGAGTTGAAGGCCAAAGCATCTGGCAGTGTATTTTCTGCCTACCCCTGATCTAGACAAGACAAGAGAGGAGCCCTTACTGTATATGAGCAAAATATATAAGACCTGTGAGGAATGATGCATACTCCAGAAAAAGCTGTACAAATCGTAACTGTATTAGCCAAACAATCAATTATATATTACATATAGTATGAACATTGCTGATATATATTAATAAATTGAACATTATACAAATTTATTAACATAGACTTAAAACAAACATATTTGTTGTAGGGGAACAAGCCAGTACTCAGAATAAAACAACAACTCCTGGTTGTGATAAATGTTTCAATACTTCTTCAGTCAACTGTCATGATGCAACCTTGAAACTTTAATAATAATTGAAATAACTTCAATTTATTAATATACATCAGCAAAGTTCATACTATTTGTAACATATAATTGATTGTTTGGCTAATACAGTTATGATTTGTACAGCTTTTACCCCTGATCTTTAGCTTCGGCCTGAGAGAAGCTGCACTTCTAAACCTCCCGTGTCATACAGTTATTCAAGCTAAAGCAATCCTCGGAAGGATATGATGCCCAGAATGGCAGTCATAAAGGCAAATAAGTAGGGTTCTGTGATTTTTAGAAGCTCACAAACCAGAAAGCAGATAAAAGCAATGGATGAGTGTTTCATTTTGATTTGGTAGGTGCTTGACCCCATTAGGAGACAGACATGACCATCAGCTAAACAGGTTTGAAAGTGATAGCTATTCCGTTATTGATTTAACAATCTGGAGTGCAACCCTCATGTCCTCATTTGTTGCCTTTATTTGCCTCGTTCATTCATCTTCTCTGTGTTGTGTAAAACTACTGTGCGCGCACACAAGCCATTTAAAAAAAAATGCATCTGAGAAAGCACCAAACAAAACTAAACCGTCTGTTCAATGCAAGTTGCCCATACAGTTCTCCCCTGCATATGTTTGTGCAAAGTACTGGAGGAAAGTTGGCCGCTAAATCATTCTTTCTGTAGAATTAAACTTCATAAACGTGGCCTATTTACAGATCATTTAAAGAAGACCAGAATCACATACTTTACACCCAGCCTGCCTGCCAATATGAAATGCCCGTCAATGGAAGAGAGCCAGAATTCCTGAACTGAAAAACAAATCAACTCCTTTAAAACAACATTATTATTAACTTCATCTATTAGGACCTTTCATGACATTGGCCCCAACCTCATCCCATGCAATGAATGCATAGCTGTTCACCCATTTCTTATGAGTAATAGTTCTGTTGAGGGAATACTACATCAACAACGATAATCCAGGTTTTGTCATGATCTGAAAAGGCAAATGGAAGAGTGTGTACTGGCACTGGGAACATAAGCCAAGGCTGTACAATTTGTGACCCCAATATTAAACAATAATGATATTTAACATCTGTATTAATCTGGGAAGATTGCATAACTGCTCAGGTGGACAAGAATCTCTGTCTACTGGCTTTGCTGAAAATAGCATAGAAGGTGGTGTAAGGAAAGGGGAAGTTAAATGATGGAAGGCACAAGAGCTGACACAATTAATGCCAGTTGGGCTAATTTAAGATCTTGTGGCTTTTAAGAAGGACTCCCTGGTATACTGACCCCCAGGATGATCTGCCTGTTCCACCAGCAAAGCCTTTCCTAAACTGACCAAAAAATCATTCAGGACTTGCTTCCATCTGAAGCCTGGAGGACAGACTGCCACGATACAAACTCTGACACCAGGCTTGGCCGCGGCTACTCCCTGTTCAAGCCAAGCACCACCGCTTGATACACCTGAGGCAAGGGACAAACACCACCTTTCTCCAAACTATGTGGAGAAAGGGGTTAAATGGAGAAGGATTTCAATAATAAAATAATGTGCTGTGAATTATATGTGCTGAGGTGAATTATTGTCAGATTGGGTGCTAAATGTATAAACTTCAGATAATATATGCCAAACAGACACGTGGGATTTTTGTGGTAGTTAAAACAAAATGATTAAAATTTATTTTAAAAGTTCACAAGCTTTGTTTCAAAATAAAACATTTAAAAACCTTTTTGAAACCTTTCATCCAATCCTTTCACCCATTCACATACACACTTTCCTTTCTCTCACACAATCACTCTTGAACTTTATTATCAGTATTGTTTATTAAACACAAACTGTCTATCTCCACACCCCACTCTCAAAAGACACCACTCTCTACACTGAATCTCAAACTCTCCAGAACCCAAGTACTCTAAACACCAAGAGCTAACACACACAGAGCACTAAAGACTCTAAGGGTACCTAAAAAGTCTCTATCAATCCCCTCAGTCATTCCCTTATATATCACTCCCTTCCCTCCCCAGACATTCTAACTCCACCCCCTCAGGCCAACATTCTAAACACACCACAGACTTACAAACTTCAGACACACATTTGGGAACTGACTTGCGGGGTGTAACGCCACCCAGACCATCTCCATTTGCTGAACATGTCATTGCAGAGAGCCATTATTGTTCAGCAGGTATCTCTAGGTATGGTTGGCCTTTATGGGCAACTAGAGAGGTTCCGTGGTAGAGCATATTATATGTATGCAGAATGTCCCAGGTTCAATCCCCGGTATCTCCACATAGGGGCTAGGAAGTCCTGCCTGAAACCCTGGGGAGCTGCTGTCAGTCAGTGTCGCCACTATTGGGGTAGATTAATCAATGGTTTGACTCAGTAGAAGGCCACTTCCTATGTTCCTAACTCCCTTGAACATTCTTTCAAGGCATGCAGGCTCAACAAGTGCTCTAAAAAGCCCAAGTGGCATGCTCTCATTCTCCATCCACATGATCTCCCCTGCACACTGGCAAGCTGCATGGATCGTCCAGTTATTAATATGAAAAAATGTAAGAACATAAGAAGAGCCATGCTGGAACAGACTCCATCTAGTCCAACACTCTGTTCACTCAGTGGCCAACCAACTGTCGACCAGGAACCCACATGTAGGACACGGGTGCAACAGCACTTTCCTGCCCATGTTCGCCAACAACTGGTTCTCCCTCTGATGTTATACAGGCTTATTGCGTCTGATATGGAAATGGCTGCCCCTGGGTTCTGAGAATAGGCTGGAATGGCAGAAGTGGGGCCTGATATATTATTAGGCCTTGAGCATTTGTGAAAAGCAGAAGCATATAATGACTTCCCGCCGTTTTAAACACTTGTGTGAGCCCTCTTTGTCTTACTTCGTTACATTAAACACTGCAAAGTCTCACAGCCTTTTAGAGGAGTTGAATCCAGCAGTCTCGATCGAAGAGACTACATGAATATTACATTTAGCAACACTTTCTTTTACAGTAATGTTGTGCTGCATCTCATGTTGGTTGACGGTGTGCTCTACTGGGCTTCTTCTAATGCAATTTTAATGTTGGCATTTGTTTATACACCATATTAAAATGGCATTGTTTCATTAACCTCTCCTTTATAAATTTTACGTGACTTGCTGATGTCTCTTCTGACTTTTCCAGATGGGCTCAGAGAGCAGCTGACGTAAAATGAATGGAAGAGTTTGCTAAACAGATGGATGATGCCAGGTCCTTGCAGATCCAGACTTGGTGCTCTGCATGAGAGCTGATGCTTCTAGGCAATACTGCAGGATGGTGATATAAACCATTCGTATTCATCCTTTTTTTCCATGGAGAAACCCAGAAACTGGGTAGCCCGTATGCCTTGTGTTGCAGAGGTTTCCCTGAGCAACCTGGTATTTTTGATTTAATATTTTCTTTGATTTCCAGTCTGTCTCAATCCTGCTTGTTCCCAAAACTATTCCCCAAAACTAACAGGGCATCATTAATCTCAACTTGGTTCTCCTTCTGAGTCATCATAGATGATCACAGGAGACAATTATTTTGCTAGAGGAAATTCTATGGACACTATCTTCTAACAACCCTTTGAGGAAGACCTTTGAATAAAGTACAGGCTGAAATGCGCCAGGCTTTGGGAAAATAAATTGTTTGCATCTTGAGAACCTGTTTCTTATTTTTCTGACCTGGTTTGAATGCTCCTCCTTTTGTATTTTGGTAATTTAGTGGTATGAAACACGCAATACTGGGATGGCCAAGTTTCAGGCAAGTGTGCCACCAATCAAGTCCCAAGTAGAGATGAGCTAGGATTTTAACAACATTTCACATTTCAGTAAGAACTTACTGAATTTGCACTTCCCAAATAAAAAAAAATGCACTGGAACACCGTTATTCTGTATTTGCACTTCTCCTAATTTGTGATGCAGGAAAAAATGCATACGTTAGGGAAAAGGGCATACAAAAATGTGAATATTAGGGGTATGTGCAAACAAAAATGCTTATATTGGTGGGGAAATGGAGATCCCCCCCTCTGAAAAAAACCCACCACCCAGCATTGTATTAAGGACAACTGCTTAAAAATCTGTGTATTAGGCAAACCTGTGTATCAAAATGCACATTTCAGGAAAAACACACACAAAATGGGTGTGGAGAGAAACTGCCTGGACCGGCTCACTTTCAACATTAGCTAGGGTGACCATATGATCGGATTTGCCCGGGGTTTTGATGGCAAATCAGGGAGGGGGAGGGGAAATCCGGAATTTTTTTCCAAAGAGCAGTTCTAATGGGAATGAACAAAAATGCTTATAACTCCATCATTTTTTAAGATAAAGACATGAAACTTGGCACAATGGTAGCTCTTAGGAAGGGCTTTAGTCATACCAAATTTGAAAAAGATCCGTTCATCCATTGATTTTTAAGGATTTTTTTAAAAATTGAGGTTTTAAAATTATTATCTTTTAAACCGTCATTTTTAAAGATAAAGAGATGAAACTTTGCACCATGAAAGAATTTAGGTAGAGCTTTAGCCACACCAAATTTGAAACAGATCCGTTCATCCTTTGATTTTTTAGGAATTTTTTTAAAAATTGAGGTTTTAAAATTATTATTTTTAAAATCGTCATTTTTAAAGTTAAAGAAATAAAACTTTGTACCATGATAGGATTTAGGTAGAGCTTTAGCCTCACCAAATTTGAAACAGATCTGTTCATCCATTGATTTTTTAGGATTTTTTTTTTAAAAATGAGGATTTAAAATTATTATTTTTAAACTGTCATTTTTAAAGATAAAGAGCTGAAAGTTGGCAGCATGAAATCTTTTAGGTAGAGCTTTAGCCGTACCAAATTTGAAACAGATCTAGGGGCAGTAGCAAATCCTGTTAACAACAACAGCAGCTTGCAATGAGTGAAGATACAGTCAGAAAAGATATTTGAGGGAAGGGGAGAATGTAACTCAGAGAGTATAGCAAAAGCTTCAAAGTACAGCAAAACCTACAAAAGTAGGAGTGAGTGAAGTTAATTTCAGATACACTGAATCTTTCACTTGTTCTTTATTTCAGTGATTTTAACATTAAGATGTTATGTAGAACAGATTTGTCTTAAACGTGTGCAGTAAAATCAGACATGTGACCAAGGCTATGTTCAGGTGGGCACGCCCCCTTGGTACTGGACATGCCCCCTTGGGGGCGACCATGTTGTCCTCCTTTTTGGTTTCCAAAATATGGTCACCCTAACATTAGCAACTAGACACATGTTAAAGAAACAGCGTACTGTTTAATTACAGCAGAATACAAACACAATTGCCTCGGCAGAGTCCATGGATCAGAGTCCTTAATGAGCCCAAGTTCAATAAATACAGGTATTCCAAATAGGAGCCAGAAGGAAGATAGCAGCACTATAATCCAAAATGGGATCCCAAAATTCAGGATTCAATACATGCAATAGTTCTGAGGTCCAAGCAAAGGAATGTTCAGTACCAGTGACATTGTATTCACAAATCCGTTTTGCCTCTGTCGTAGCTTTTATGCAGGGGCATAAAAGATCCTGGCTTGTCAACCTAGTTCTACAGGGAAATTTAGGTCTGGAGTAGAGATGTGAAGGCCTGGGAAAAAATGGAAAAATTTGGGAAGGAGCATTTTTCTCCATTTTTTCCCTAAGACTTTTTTGTTTGATTTTCTAAAAAAAAAAATGAGAAAAATAAAGAAAAAAATTGATTACAGAAAGTTTTATTTTAGCATAATGAATAAAATGTTTAAGACAAGGTGTTCATATATTTACTTTGCCAAATGATTTCTAAAAACTATGTATAATATCAGATTATTACAATTTTTGTGCACCCAGGACAAGCAAGTCCTAGGTTGCAAACTGAGACTGAAACAGATAGTGATAGCTATAGCTCAGAAAATGAGTTGAATTAAATTTCATGCATATTGATTGAATCTTGGTCACCCCCTTTTTTCTCAGTTCTTTTTATGGGAATGGGTGCTTTATGTCTGCTTAACACTATGGAGGACTAGTGGAGACAAAGATAATTTTCTTTGTTACTAATGTTGATGATTTCTCATCAACATTGAGTTTTTTAAAATTGCTTTTTGCCTGCTCCTCATAAACTGGTAAAACCAAAGGCATTCCTTACAGTTCCAGTGTTCTTTACAAGTAAATATATTTTTACAAATAAATATACAAATATATATCCTTACAAATAAATACATCCTTACAAATAAATATGTTTTTTATATTACTCTGTTGTCTATCTACCATTCTTATATATTTCAACTGCATCCAGAGTGGATGCATCCAAAGTGGCTCCAGAGTCTCCTGGTTGCTGTGCTATTGCACCACTTCACACCTACTCACTCACCCTGTCTCGGGCCTTAGCTAGACCTAAGGTTTATCCCGGGGTCATCCCTGCCTGCTCCCAGGAACCCCTGTGTGTCATTTACATGAACAGGGATGACCCCAGGACGATCCTGGGATAAACTTTAGGTCTAGCTAAGGCCTCAGTTTCTATATTATCTATTTATAGAATCCACATCCTGCTTTTCGACACAAGCAGCTTCAAACCAGCATACAATGATGGCAGAAATAACAGAACACAAGGGAAAAAATGCAATTTGATTTTGCCCAGTCCTTAATTGCGTGATTGAAGGACTACTTATTAACATTTTTTTCTTCAATTATATTAACATGAACACCAGTGTAAGAGCCTGAAATATAATCCACTCTGGAGCAGTTTCTATCAAGCATTACTACTTGCTGCTGAAGAAGACCATATGGTTGAAATGTGTTAGGCAGTCATCCATACAAGCTGTGGACGGTTAGCTATATTTTCCCCTGCCTTTCAATAAATACTTAGTTGGAATATTATGTTGAAAAGTTTTTGTACTTAGTTTTATGATTTTAAAATCATTTCTGTATACTGAGTAAAAATGGTTGTATTTATGACTATGGCTCTTGGTTTGCATACCGTGTCTCGGCATTCACCCACAAGCATCAGATTCTAACCACTGCCCCAATCGATTAGATTCCATCTTAGTTTGATCAATGGCCTGCCAATTTCCTACCGGCTGTGCCCTTGACCTAGCACTGCTTACACTAGCTTTTATCGGATCCTAATGTTGTCTTAAAACATAAATCAGAAAAAAACCATTCAAATGTTGACTTGTTTTCTCCAAGTGTTCTAAATTGTCCATAACGTTGGTTGCAAAATATTATATTGGTTTTAAAATCGCTTATATGTGCTGTACAATTCCTGGAGCACCACATTTTAACTCAAGGAGAGCAAAGCAAATCCCTCAATGGTGTGGATGTGTTAACTCTCCAATAGGGTGACTATATGGAAAGGAAGACAGGGCTCCTGTATCTTCAACATTTGTAATGAGAAGGGAAATTCAGCAGGTGTCATTTGTCTGCATGCAGTACCTCATGAAATTCCCTCTTCCTCACAACAGTTAAAGCTGCAAGAGCTGTACTAGAGTAACTTCTAAAGGGCTCCTGCAGTTTAACTGTTGTGAGGAAGATGGAATTTCACCAGGTGCTGCCTGCATACAAATGACACCTGCTGAAATTCCCCTTTCAATACAACTGTTAAAGATACAGGAGCCCTGTCCTCCTTTCCATATGGTCACCCGACTCTCCAGGTATTGTTGGGCAAGCCCCATTAACACCTGCAACTTTTTGGGTAGGGGGGGAATTGTGCTCTACGTGAACAAAAATTGATGTCTTTGGCCACAATCCTATGAGGATGGCTGTAAGCCTCCTAACCCAGAGGCTTAGGGACATCCAGTGTAGTCCTTGGCCTCCACATTCCTCTCACTCTGCATTTCAGCTAGACGGGCTTTTTCTCCCATCTAGCTGAGGCATCAGGAAGGGAAGGAGGCTGGGTAGGCCAGAGGATTGTTCATAGGACAGCCTCCCCAGTCCTGTTCCCTCTCTGCCCACAGGAATGTGCCCTTTACCTTCTCATTGAGGTCGCTTTTGTGATTTCAGAGAGGCAGCTGGCATGGTTCTCCCCGTGCCTGTGAAGGGGAGGGGGTTGGGAGTTCAGACTCCTGAGTCCAAAGATGGAGCGCTTGAATCCAGGAATCTGAATTATCCTATAGCACCACATACACTGTCCAGGGGCCATAGGATTGCTCTCTAAAACTTGAAGTAATTACAGACTCAAGTTTAAAACTCTCTGTTCATGTGTAGAATATTGTTTTTCATTTTAAGTTGCTGGAGCACATTTGAAAGAAATAATGTTCTATCTGAACTACTTCTAAGTATTTCAAGCTAGGCAAATTTACATTCGAAACCAGAACATTGTGAGTTTCTGCAAATTCACTACGATAAATTGGACAGAATATTCTGCTTTGTATTATACGAAGTATTTACTTTTCTTTCATTGTCTGATATTCCCTCTGCCAACGCAATTGCTGAAGTTTAAACTGGGAAAAAGTATCATTCGACTTGCACAATCCTCAATGTAATATTATTTGAATTTTACTTTAACAACAGTAGCAAGGGATCAAGAAGGCTTATTTGAATTTGTTTTATCTCTTTAATTTTCTATGAATTAATTTCATTCATCTTAAATATTTGTAATGCCAAATTTTAAAATTCTCCTTTGCTCTTGGTGTTGAAGAGTATAATTTGTAAAAGATTGCAAACTAGTAATGATTAGAAACTCCTAAGAGAAGGGAAAAATTAAGCATCATATTTGTTTGCACTGGGGGCAAATGGAAAATTCCTGTATTTTCACATCTTCTTGTTCTAGTGATCAGCAATAACAAAGCAGCAGCACAAACTGTGTAATTAGATAACACATCCAGCTGTGTTCAGCTCTGCCATGAATGTTGTTCAGCTATGCCAGGAGTGGGGAATGTATTTCAGCTCTTGGGTCAAACAGGACAAGAACACAGGGGAATTGGTTATGGACTAGCATAGTGGGGGATGTAGGCTGCAATGGGCATGATCCATGAAGCACTTGTTTCCCCACCCACTGGGACTGTTCACACAACACGCTCAATCACACTCAAAAATTGAGTGTGGGTTGTTCTTGAATTGTGGGTTGTTTGTCAAATCATGGGTTCACCGTGTTGTCTGAATCCAGGACATTTGCCACAGGGTGGTCTGTTAACCATGCAGTGTGGCTTGTTAACCAACCTGAACAACCTAACAACAAGCTATGGATTCTCAAGGGGGCTTGTTCAAACAAGACACCCTGCAGACAATCTCTTGGGTTCAGACAACATGCTAACCCACAGTTCAAAAAACAACAATCCCAGGTTCAACAAGACACCACACTCAACCACCAAGTGTGGGTTAATGTGTTGAGCAAACACAGGCCTTAGCTAGACCTAAGGTTTATCCCGGGATCGTCCCGAGGTCATCCTTGTTCATGTAAATGACACATAGGGGATCCTGGGAGCAGGCAGGGATGACCCCGGGACGATCCCGGGATAAACCTTAGGTCTAGCTAAGGCCACAGTCAATGACTCACTAAGAGACACAGACACAAGCACATTCATACTCACACAAAGAGACATAAACAGAGACATGTGTGTGCATGCACACACACAGTCACACAAACACTCTATGCATGAAACATGCTCTCCCATGGGCCTCAGTGGGCATCTGGAGAACCACTCCTCGAGCCACTGGCTGAATGACATGAAAGCTTTGCCCTTCCCTTCTCTGCCCTTCCCAGTCCCCATCCTCGGACTATGTTGTTAGAACTGATCACGTTGAAAGGTTTCCTTGTGAAATTCACAACTGGCAAATAACTTTTTTTAAAAAAAAAAATCCACTCCTTTCTGTCCTCTAGTTATCAAGACGTATCTATTTAGAAAAGAGTGGTAACCTTATGCACACCTGCTTGGAAGCAAGTCCCATCATAACTTAGTAAGGCAGTTGGCTTTGCCTCTTACCAAGTGTGCAACTCAAGGGCCAACTGCTCCTGTACAAATCTGTTTATGCTCTGAAGTCTCCGGGGAAACCCTTCTTCAGTTAAATCCACCTACTGTCTCTGGAATGGAAGCTTGGACACTTAAGAAAAAACAACTTGAATAAAATTGAATCTTTTGAAATGTGGGGATACCGACATACGTTGAAGATACCATGGACTGAACGAATAATGAATGAGGACATACAAGTCGGGTAAACAAAGCAACAGAATTAATAAATACCATCAAAAGAAGGAAATTGCAATATCTTGGTGATATTATCCGAGGAGAAAAATACACCATTCTCAAACTTATTATACAAAGGGAAATTGAAGGAAAAAAAGATCAGTGGGAAGACGACGAACATTACAGCTAAAGAACTTGAGGGAATGGTATAGCTGTACTTCTATACAATTATTTAGAACAATGGCATCAAAAAAAAAAAGCTGTAATGATAGCTAACCTCTGACAGGAGAAGGCACCCTAAGAAGAAGACTGTCTCTGGATTGCCCTTCCCAAGTCTCTACACCTATTGCCTGCCCTCAGAAATGTTAGATACTACGTAAAAATGTTTTATTTATGCATGCTTTTCAATTCAAGTAATCACTGTTTTGTTTTGTTTTTCCATTTTCAAGTTGCTGCTTTTGGCAGGTGAGTATTTTAATGGGATTATTGTTTTATCTGCTCCTAATATAGTCTTCTAGCTTTTCATGTTTAGGTACTACTTAATTGTCATGGTGATTTATTACTTTGTTTTAATGTTTATCATGCTTTTATTGCAGCATTTGATCTGTACACTGCATTGAAATGGTTTTGATAATGTGGGTTATATATTAAATGCATAAATGCATAGGATAGGGCTATTTCACAGGTGCTAACATAGAGAGTTTATGTTTCTCTTTAACAGCTTAAAGGCAATTTATTTTATTTATTTTTATTTATAATTGCATTTATATCCCGCCTGTTTTACTCCAATGAACCCAAGGCGGCGTACATAATCCTCCTCCTCTCCATTTTATCCTCACAACAACAATCCTGTTAGGTAGGTTGGGCTGAGAGTCTGTGACTGGCCCAAAGTCATCCAGTGGGTGTCCATGGCTAAGTGGGGACTAGAACCCAGAACTTCAAAGTCCCAGTCCAACACTCTAGCCACTACACCACACTGACAATGAAAGAATACCAGATATACTTATTATTCCACAAAAAGATCCTTATAAAGAGCCAGTTATAGCTTGAATCACATTGGGTTCTCTTCATAATTTTCCCTTCACAGATGATTCTTAAATTGCACTCAAATCCAAGTTTAGATTCATTTTATTATGTTTTCGACAACCAGCATTCATACAGTTTCAATATATTGCACTCAAGTTGTGAGCTATCCTCTTGCCAGATACTGGGGTGGTTTCAGATTGAGTCAGAACAGGCCCATTAAAATCAGTGGGATTTAGCCATGACTAGCTGGTGCCCCATGGATTTCAATGGGTTTACTCCTAAGGATAGCTAAAATTGGAACCAAAAGTGCATTTTTTACAGTGGAAATATAAGATGACAAACATAAAAATAAAAATGGTGGAGTGAATGCTTAACTTGTGTGGGCCTGCCATGAGTAGAAAAGAGTGACTTTGCTCTTTTTTTCCACCACTCTCTTCCACTTAACAACCTGTTTCAGTAGAGACTGACCAGGTGGAACATTCCTTCAACAAGTGGGATTGTCTCCTGAGAAGTCCTCCATTTGCAGTGTGGAGCATTGCACACAGGGGGTGGGGGAGGAAACCAGGCAGGTAAACATCTACACTTAATATGAATCTCTGCCTACAATGAACTAGATAACATAAGTTCATAACTTTTAAAGGAGCATTTAATGGTGTGAAAGTCTATAATGCTGCTGACATGAACATTATCATTAAACAACTTGTGACTGAAGAAGGCTGTGTCTGCTTCTAGATTAAAGTGACCATATGTCTGGTTTTGGCCAGACATGTCTGGACATGGGTGGGCAAAACATGTCCAGGGGAAAATCCCAGTTTCCCCCCGTTTTGTCTGGGCAAAGACTGATGCCCAAAACAAACAAACAAAAACTGTGCAGTTTAAGGCCCTCCTCCAGGCTTCTATCCAGGCATCTCCTTGGTTGCTGCCATGATGTCACCACAGCGACCAAGGAGAGGCCCAGATGTGAGCTTGGGCCGGCCTTAAACCACACGTTTCCAAGACAAGCAGTTTAAGGCCCGCCCATGCTTACATCCCTGCCTCGATGGGGCCTTCTACTTGGCCTGTGCAATCGCACAGGACGAGTAGAAGGCCCCATCGGGGCGGGGGGCGGGGGCTAGAGGGATGCATTCCTGGACTTCCGGGAGTGTGTCCCCACCCCTCCCTGCTTCGGTGGGGCCTTCTACTTTGCCTGTGCCATCACACAGGCCAAGTAGAAGACCCCATCGGGGTGGGGGGAGGGGGCTAGAGGGACACATTCCTGGACTTCCAGGAGTGTCCCCCCGCCCCTCTCTGCCTCAATGGGACCTTCTACTTGGCCTGCGTCATCATACAGGCCAAGAAGAAGGCTCCATCGGGGCGGGGGCTAGAAGGACGCTAGAGGGCCTCAACAGCAGCCGAGGAGGAGAAGAAGAAAGAAGCAAGGAGGAGGAGGAGGAGGAGGAGGAGGAAGCAAAGAGGAAGCAGGGAGGAGGAGGAGAAGGAAGGAAAAAAGAAAGAAGCAAGCAGCAGGAGGAGGTAAGCAGCAACTAGAAGGTAAGACTGAAGTGTGTGTGTGTGTGTGAGAGAGAGAGAGAGAGAGAGTATGGGTGCATGGGGTGATTCTGAATGTGTGTGTGTGTGTGTGTGTGAGAGAGAGAGAGAGTGTATTGATGACCGAATGGGGTGCTTGATTATGAATGAATGCATGTGCACGTTTGCTGTGTGTGTGTGTGTAGTTTTTTGTGAGTTTGGGGGGATGATTTGGAGGTTATATTCCTATTAAATAATGCATTTTAGACCCAGAGACCTTCCTTTCCAAGTTTTTGTTATAATTGGCATGATGTATATTTTGTAACAATGGCTGATAATTGTTCATCCTTCTTAAAAACCTTTTTTTAAATTAACAGGGTTGCCTTCATCTTCATCATCATCGTCATCATCATCATCTATCTCTCTTTTCTTGCTTGTGGTGTTTTTTTCTCTATGAACATGATGGACTTGCCAAGTCATGCTGTCTTTTACTGATTCAGAAATTTCTTGACTATTGAACATGTTTTAAGTATGACTGCTTTCTTGACATTGGCATGCATGTATTTTGGTAGGCCTAATTTCTGAAGAGTTTCTGTTGAAAAAAAATGATGTGATGCTGGTGACTTATGTAACTAAAGGAATAATTGTAACTTTTTCCTGTTGCCATAGTTCTTTAATTTCCATAGCCAGTGGTGATATTTTTCTCTCTTGTCCTCTTCCTTTTCTGCAACATTTTTGTCATTAGGTATTGCTAATGAGGTAGGTGTGTTTTTCTTGGTTGTTTTAATTGTTATGTCTGGTTGAAGTTGAAACAAGCTAAGAGGTGCTAGCCTTTAATCCAATTTGTTCCATGGTAATGTTTGCAGGGGAATAGTAGTTTATACTCTTTCTGAATGCTTGGTTGCTCGTTAGTTGTACTAGATTTTTCTGTACTTGTCAACTGCTTCATTTGTTCAGTGGTTGCAGTATGATGAATGTGTGCTAATGGATATAGGAAAGGTGATGGGGAAAGAGTGTTAAATGTTGGGAAAGGTGAGACTATGGTTATCCAGTAAAGGACTTGCAGTCAGAAAAGATATTTGAGGGAATGGGAGACTGTATCACACAGAGTACAGCAAAAGCTACAAAAGTAGGAATGAGTGAAGTTTATCTCTGATACATTGAATGTCTCACTTGTTCTTTATTCCAGTGATTTTAACATTAAGATGTTATGTAGAACAGATTTGTCTTAAATGTGTGCTGTAAAATCAGACATGTGGCCAAGGCCGTGTTTGGGTGGGCATGCCCTTTTGGGGGCTGGACATGTTGGTTGGCATGCCCCTTTAGGGGCTGGACATGTTGGTGGGCACGCCCCCTTGGGGGCGGCCATGTTGTCCTCCTTTTTTGTTTCCAAAATATAGTCACCCTATTCTAGATGTGACAATAAACTATGGCTTATCATGCTTGTACATTCTTGCCTCTCCTGCAACAAGAAAATCAGAAGCTTCCACTTCTGTATTTGATTAAGAATCATAGAATCATAGAATAGTAGAGTTGGAATGGGCCTATAAGGCCATCGAGTCCAACACACTGCTCAATGCAGGAATCCATGCATCTCCCCCCACCAAGAAAAAGATTAACCATAGTTTAACTTTACATCTGAACTCTAACATCTGGTTAATCTTAAGAATGGATTGCTGAGATAAGGCAGATTAATAACCTAACATTTTAACTTGGCTTGTTTCCATAAACCATAGTTATTTAGTGTTGTGATAAAATATTTTTAGCATGCCTTGGGGTAAGTGGGACAACCCCGCCCCAAGATTAATCCATCTCTTGGGAGTAAGCCAATTCTACACATTTTCAGGGTGGTGGTCTTACCTTTAAATACGAGGTGTCCTAGGGTTTATTTCTTCCCTTGGCTCAGCTCCAAAACCTTGCCATGCTCTTAGTAGCCAGGTCAAATTCCTGGGACAGAATACTTGTGGGAATGACATTACAAACTAAGCTTATATATAGTAATTGTTTACTACACTGCTTGCATTGCCAAGCATCATCATCATCATCATCATTATTATTATTATTATTATTGGAATTGCCTCCACTTTTATAGCATCACATTATATTTCTTGGTGGGGGGAAATACATAGCTGCCCCCACTGGCTGCAGGTACATCTCTTTAAGCACGCAGTAACACTGATGGTTTATATTAATTGCAAACATTTGATCAATTGCTTTAATTACCATAGTGTAGTAATTCTGATTTTATTATGAAAATACAGCCTATGAACATTCTAATTGCCTTGGTTATCATGGGAGGGGGGGAAGCTTTTAAGAGAGTGCTTTTTGCTTTCATTGTGTTCATATGCATCCTCATCTCTCTAGCTACACTGAAGTGTGTTTAGTTGATAACAACTAAACATCCAAAGGAGCAAAGCTCTATTTGCATCAAAACAACTTGATTATAGAGCATGAAGCTTGACAGCTTTCCAATTATTGATACCATTGTTATAAGTTATCAGGGGGCAGAGAAAAGAGAGAGACGGGGAAAAAAGAACAAACATTTTGCCACTTAACTGGAATGATTGAACGTGTGGATTTCTCACTTTCTTTCTACTGTATGGAGGTCGGGGTGGGGGTGGAAACAGTTTTAATCTGCACAGAAAAAATATTTTGGTGAAACTAATGTGATCTGACAGACAAAGTTATGTAGTATTATTAGGAATATGGAGGCGGGGAAAAGCGAGAGCTGAAAGCAACAGGGGCCTGGTGTTTTTATTTATTTACAGAGCTGGTGTGTGCCTGGGAGCTGATCAACAAATATAGGGACAAACAAATAACAGCATCAGGAAAAAAAAATTGGGGAAGACAAAGGAAGGGCAAGCGTATTTTGAGGTGTTGGGAAGAACTTTGTCCCACATGTCAGATTTCTGTAGGAAAATAATAATGGCATCTTTTATATCAACACTCCGATTCTAAATATTTATTTTCCAAACTCCTATTGACTTTGATTGAGTTGATTTTCAAGTATTCAGTACGCCTATTTAGAATTACAATCTTATTTCCAGTTAAGGATTTCAGTTATCATTTGGAGGTGAAAAATTAATTTCCTTCAAATAACCACAGGGTACCAACAGTAGTGGAGTAAGTGGGGGGAAGCTATGTATCAAGTGGGGGGGGGCTTACCCTCTCTGGGCCAAACTAAGAGCACACTCCTACAGTTCCCAGCATTCCCCAGCCAGCATGCATAGGACTGCAGCCTAAATGAGACAGTAAGATACATGTGATTGGCTCTCTCATTGTTTGCATGTGTGTGTGTGTTTAAATGGTAAATGCAGCTGGTATTAGAGCAGTAATTTGAAGCTAACTTGAGAAGATGCATTTATCCAAAAAGGGTTGTTCTACCTACATCACATTCTCACGGGCCAATGCCACACCAACTTTCCAACTGCATAGCATTTATGACTTTATGATTATCATAAGGGGCAGTCACTGTATGTAGTCAGAGACCAGGAAGAACCTGTTCCTCCCAGGGTCAAAAAAACTTTGGCCAGATCTACACCAAGCAGGATATAGCACTATGAAAGTGTTATGAAAGCTGCATAGAAGAAGCAGGAGCCACACCAAGCAGGATATTGCACTATGAAAGTGATATAAAAGTGGTATATAAAAGGCAGGAGCCACACCAAGCAGGATACAGCACTATGAAAGTGGTATGAAAGTTGTATAGAAGAGGCAGGAGCCTCACCAAGCAGGATGTAGCACTATGAAAGCAGCATATGGTATGTGTCAATGGGCCCCAACAATTGTCAGTGCACTTTAATACCGCCTTTTATATACTGCTTTCATAGTACAATATCCTGCTTGGTGTAGCTCTGGCATTTGAAATATGTTCTGAAAAGGGGTGAGTGTAGGGATTCACATATGTACATATGTCTCTAAAATCCAAGGGTCCCCTGCCGAAAACAAATCCCCTAATCTCCTCTACTTGAAAATACAATCTACCCAAATAACTTCTAACAATATGGAAGATTTTCACATGTGCTGAACAGTTTGATCGCTTCAGTTAGAAGGAGTTGCGGCTAAGTTGTTCCTGTTTACCTTCACTACAGGTTTTTACTGGCATCAGGCATGAGATTTCATTCTATTAAACCCTACTATAGCCCAATCAGCAGCAACCAAATTAATTCAAAACTATGATCCTGGAGCACAAAAGAAGTCCACGTATACGACTGCCTGTTCGATGATTACAGTTCCTACTTCCCTAGGGAAATCCAAGGCACAAATAATACACTGCAGTTTCTGTAGCCCCTGGGCTTCTTTATCCCTTAATGCATTCCACCGGTCTAAGTTCAAGAAACAGAAAACACCATCAGTGATTTGCATTCATCCCGCTTAAACGGTCCCAAGCGAGCAGAAGAAAATGAAAAAAGAAACAATGGCATTTCTTATTTCTTTCTCACTTTCATCCCTGTATTCCTTGATGGCCAATATTTGTTACCTACACTTTTCAAACCGAGTCTGAAAGAAGCCACATTACTAAGGGAGTTATTGAGAATTTGATCAGGTTCTATTTAATTTGGCCTCTCAGGGATAGACAAGGAGCTACATCTGAAAAGAAATCTGCATGAACTGACATTGTAAGAAAGTCATGTCATGAGCAGGATGCTAAAATATTCTAGCTGCAAATCCATCAACATTTAAACCTTCCTTTTTAATAATAATAATGACAACAGGACAAATTTCAATCAATTTTAAGTCAAATTCTTTGTTTACTTGGCATGAAATACAAATATATGCAAAGGATTTGCAGTATTCCCTTTTTAATTAGTAAAAAAGCTAAACCCATAGATTTGTTTATTTTGCTTTGTTTTAAAATAATAAGTCCTGAAACAGAATGGCAGGCTATTTTAGAGACAGGAAAGAAGTGGTGCATTTAGTGTAGGGTGACCATATGGAAAGGAGGACAGGGCTCCTGTATCTTTAACAACTGAGTAGAAAAGGAAATTTCAGCAGGTGTCCTTTATATGCATGCAGCACCTGGTGAAATTCCCTCTTCATCACAACAGTTAAAGCTGCAGGTGCCCTGCCCTCCTTTGTATTTGGTCACTCTAGTATAGCTCTTGCAGCTTTAACTGTTGTGATGAAGAGAGAATTTCACCAGGTTCTCCATATATACAAATGACAACTGCTGAAACTCCCTTTTCTATTCAACAGTTAAAGACACAGGAGCCCTGTCCTCCTTTTCAAATGGTCACCCTACTAAGAGTGTAGAGAAGCTGAAGTTGAACCAGGCTTCAGCCAAGTTGGTAGGAAAGAGGCCCGGGGCATAAGCCAAGGCAGAGCCAGTCAAAGCCAAGGGTGAGTGATTGGCAGGGAACAGCAGAAGTCAGGAAACCTTTTTATTCAAACCAAACCACTAGCTTGACCTGGGATATTTTATGGCAGTCAGGCCTTGTCACATTTCCTTCTACTCTAGACTATGGTGTTCAAAGGCCTTCTTACAGGTGTCCTGCTCCAGCAGGAAACCCATCACTTGTCCTGAGCAATGGCTCAGATGAGGAGGTTCAATGTGTTCAAGATGACAGGGTCACATCTTGTGGTAGGTTTAGGTTTGAGGAACTTGGTCAGCAGTAGAGAATTAACCAGTTACTCTAGCAGCACCTGATAGCCTTTGACAGTCAGGCCAGGAGAGTCGCTCTAAAAACTCCACCCCTTCAGATGCTGCTTTTTACTGTTAAAGGGCCAGCAACCTTTTCCCACAGGTGCTGGTTTCTCCAAGGGAATAAAAGTTAGAGCCGGGGGGGGGGATCAGTTGGGAACAGCTCTCCAGGGCCTCCCTGTTCGCTAGACGAGTTCAAAGTCTACTTCTCAGAGTCAGACCATAGTGGCATCTCCTTAGGGTTGTGTGGACAAGACATGAGTTTCAAGGCAGTGGGCCCCGCATCAGAAGGACTAAGAACTGGTTCTGATGCCACCTTAGAGTCACTGTCACTTGAAGCTTCAATCTCTGAAGGTTGCCAGTCCTGGGCCATGACATCAGGCTTGTTTGGCAGCTTAGAGTCCCTTTCTTTGGACACAACCCAGCAGCAGTATTCATGCTATTTCCCCACCTGAGAAGTCCTTCAAGCCACAGTCGAAGGCCATGCTCCAGGATGAAGCTCTGACACTCAAATAAGGGAAGAGGGACATGAAGATCTAGTAAGTTTATAAGGGGAAGCAATTTCCTATTTTTATTTACTACATTTCTATACTGCCCAATACAGCTGAAGCTCTCTGGGTGGTTCACCAAAATTAAAACCACAAAATACAGCATAAAATATATTCTATAACTGGAGTACCACAGCAGATAAGGCCCTTATGACAGTTGATACTGACTCAGAATGTATGGAGAACAACTCTTCATTTTATTCTGTTAAAGGTTGTTCTGTGACAAAGGAAATGTTTAAGAGCATACAGGAGGTCTCAATCTATTAATCAATATTTGATGACTCAGTTAAACAACTGAACTGCATCGCTTGTACAATTTCATGGTTGAGGAGACTTCAAATGGATCAGGGCCATCTGCATTTTAGCTTGTACTCATGAACAGATCTCATTTGGGAAAACTCAAACTGCCAAATCTGGCTTTAATCCAGCTAAAAGAATGGCTGAAATCCAAAGCAGATCTCTCATATTATTAGAACCCAGGGTCATCCCTGAAGCTGATTGGCAGGAAATTCAAGACAGATAAAAGGAAGTACTTCTTCACACAGTGCATAGTTAAAATTATGGAATTATCTAACACAAGATGTTGTGATGGCCACTAAAAGATTAGACAAATTCATGGAGAATAACGCTATCAATGGCTACTAGTTATGGAGGCAGTATAGCCCTGCATTCCAATTGCTCAAAAACATGAGCAGGAGGGTGCTATTGCATTCATATCCTTCTTGTGAGTTTTCCACAGGCAAATGGTTGGCCATTGTGTGAACACAATGCTGGACTGTGTAGGCCCTTGAACTGATCCAGTATCTAATTTCACACTTTTGAACCACTACATGGATCAAAAATCAGTTGTATTTGGGAATTTCTACTTTTCCAAATTTTGCAAAGGAGTTCTCCAAACAATCATATGTACAAAAATGTGTATAGTGCAGGAAGTAATGTTCAAATCTGTGTAATATTATTAAAAACAGCTTGTGATAAATATGCTCACTACAGAAAAAATGCATACGCAATCCAGGTATTAGGACAAAGTGCACAAAAATGTTTACGAATTTTCATGCAACTTTAAAAAAACACTCAACTGTTAGGAATGAACCAAACTTTAAAATGGAGAAAATCTCAAAGTTTGACGGGGGGAAAGTGAGAAATTAAGAGCAACGGAAATTGACCGATTCATCCATCTCTATTAATAGTGGGGAAAAAGTGTTGTTTATTGAAAGGGCTAGAAGAGAGGAGTTCCTCCCCATGCTAGCATTTTGTTTCTCATTTCCACATGTTGTTCACTCCTGCTGACTTAGAGAGATGGTAATGCAACACATACAAGACTACAGTATCTGCCACACACAAAAGAAGTACCCTGTGTTGGCTCCTGCAGTGAGCCAATGCATTTTCAGACTTCAATAATAGGCTCATAAAAAGTGTCTGATGGACTGCAGAAGGTATTGCCACTGCCTTGAAAAATTACATAAATCAAATACTGAGTGACTGCCACTTTCCAGCTAAATGCTATTATAAATAACTGTTTGTATGGTCTTATCGGAGGTGGAGGGGTCTGCCTGTCAAGCACTGATAAAGATTCACTCTGTAAATCACTGTAATTTCCTCCTAGCTGTCAGGAAGGAGATTTAATATGGTGATAAAGAAAATTGATGGGAAAAAAGTATGTTTTGCTTTTTATAAAGGACTTGTATAATTTTATGTACTTATTCCTGAGTGGCATTTTTTAAAAGTTTATGTTTGCACAATGCCATTAATTCGGTCAAACCGATGATATCCACTTGTGGCATTTTGATGGAAACTCCATTCTTGAATTTTGACAAAAGAATTTAACACTACACAATAAACCACCAGCATGTTTCCTGACATCTAAAAACATGTCTTGGGACTGGCAATTTTGTTTTCAAACTAGCACTTCTAGCTATTTGTAGTTTGTTCCTAAACAGCTGCAATTGGCTGTTACTGCTAATAACAGAACATGCCAATAACGCCCTTCAATAGTACTCACAGTGCATTGATATTTTACTTTTCGATACAGGTACAGTATTCCATGTAGCAAATGAAGAGACAGCCTTGTATGTCCTGATACTGACAGTGAATAACAGCTGCTCAATTAATAGGCTAATCTCTTCTTCAAGCCACCCTGATGTGCACCTACCAGTGTGTCTGGAAGGGGAACAAAACCACAGAAAGCAAGGCCTTAGCTAGACCTAGCAGTCTAGCGGGACAGAGGGGTGAAGATCTTTTATTGTGAGATCTCCCCCTCTGTTCACACGTGATGCGCGTGAGGAACCACGAGGAGCTGGGACAAACCATGGTGCACGGCCACACATTCCGTAGTCTAAGGCTCAACCCAGAACCATGGAAAAACAGGGCCTAAAGGGTAGGGTGAGTTTCCGGGGCAAGGGAGGGATAATCCCTCCATGATCCCAGGATCCCCTGCGTGTCATGTGGATGCTCAGGGATGATCCCGGGGATCGCCCCAGGATTTCGCCTCATCTAGCTAAGGCCCAAGAAAGTTGAGTTGGGCATTGATTTTTGAGAGAACTAGTGTTGCTATATATCTTCACTTTGCCAGTGTGCTTCTTCATGAGTCACTTGTTTAGCCTGTGCTATATATTTGCAAATAAACAGATCGTTACAAACACGTCTTGATCTCTGGTAGGGATGTCAAAGTAATCAAGTTTGGGGTTGGAGCTCAGTGAAGTTTCGCCAGTTCCAGCCCCCCGGACACCAACTCACAGATACCAGAGCTGGCTTGACTCAACATTACACCGAGTTAGGCAAGTTTCCTGCCTTTCTCTGTGTGTATGTGTGTGTGTACAAATCCCAACTGAAAACCTTTATGAAAAGATTGTTGAATATTTATAGTGGCATAATTTCCTTTTGGACCTTGGATAAGTGTGAAACAAAAGTCAATCAACCACTTTTGACCATAGTAAGTCAGGAAGGTAGGTTAAGGGTCTGTCATCTTACATATATATAGACTGCATGCTTTAAGGCCTACAGAGGCAAGGTAATAGGGTCAGGCTTAGAGGCCAGGAGTTTTCTGTTGGGAGATGATATCCCTGAGAGGAGTAGTTCCATTTCTCCAATTAAGAACCATTTCCTGGTTAAGTTTCATTTCTCCAGTTGTTTTATTTCCTCAAAGTGAGAACTTTACTTTCTGTTTTGGGGGACGAGGGTATAAAAGAGTTAGAGTGCCAGCCAGAACATAGACCAGAGCCAGAGAAAGAACAGAGTTTATGGAATGAGCAGAAAGAAGCAGCTTGTGGTTTTGCCATTTTTATTTTCTTTTAATGCCTTTGTATCATTCAGCTCTATTGACTAAATACCTTTATTGTAATTTGCTTGTTTTACATTACTAGTAAGCTGTTGTGTTAAGCCACAAGTGTCTGGAGTGTCACTCACTCCACATCTACAGCCTAAACCCCACATTAATGGGAAGGGGAAGATAAAAAGAAGGAAAGTGGGACTCTCTGGGGCAGAGATTCTGAAAGAGTTGCTCAAGGACTCCAGGTCATAGAAGGAAACCTGACAATATACAAAGTCTAAAGTTTTATGTATTTATTTATTCACCCACTCACGTCTAAACAGATTCTGGAGTGGTGAACAATAAAATATCATAGGAATAAAATAAAACAAAAAATAACAATATTAATAAAAACTGGGCTGGTCAATTGGGGAAGGCTTGCTGAAATAAAAATATCTTCAACAGGCCCCAGAAACAAAACATTGTTTCTGCCTGACATAATTTGTTGCACCCCTAATTTTCCGTGACAGACATACAGCAGATTAACTTTATAAAGATAGGAAAATACAAGAGTGACACACTGCCCATTTTAAGGCTTGACACGATCAGTAACAGTTTGCTTGGACAAAAATGCAATGTTTGTGTAGCTGCATGCAAATCCATGGAGCATGAGGCTTCTGCATGCAACTGAACTTTCATTCTGGCCTGGGAGGGATTCTGAGGAGCAAATGAACTATAATGCCCTCTGCTGTCACCAGAGGTGTGTTTTGTGTGGGGGGGGTAGGAGGTTAGTTTTGGCTGGAAATTGAAAGTAGCCATTCACAGGAAGTGACCAGATAGTTCATGGTGGTAATACTGCACTGTTTAACAATCCCAGGGCTTTATTACAGATATTTATAAAAAAGTGTTCCAGGTCAAAGAATAAACTATGGCCTTAGCTAGACGGGGCTTTATCCCAGGGCGAACCCCGGGATTGCCCCTGTACATCCACATGATGCACAGGGGATCCTGAGATCAGGGAAGGATCATCCCTCCCTTGCCCTGGGATCTCACCCTCCACTTTGGTCCAGGTTTTTCCATGGTCTCGGGCTGTGTCGCCTGTTACCGTGGGTTGACCCAGCTCAGCACAATTCCTCAGGAGTGCTGTGCCCATCGGGGGTAGGGTGGGGGAGTGGGGATTTATTTATTTTTTAAAAAAAATGCTTACCTTTAGCGCATAAGTGTTCATGCACTCCTTCCTCTTTAAAAAATAAAAATGGCGGACGTGGCACCTCTCCTTGTGAGGTTGTCACACGTCGCATGTAAACAGAGGGGGGATCTCGCGTTAAACACAACACAAGATCTTCCTTCCTCCGTCGTGGGATAAAAGGTAGGTCTAGCTAAGGCCTAAGTTACACCCATGCATTCCTAGATCTTCTGTTTTTGCATGGGCTCCCTAGAATCATTGTGAAGAAAAACATACTTATTTCCTGCTCAAAAGGCCTACAAAAAAGTTTCTACATTACAAATCAAACTTGTCAAATAAAAGTGATGCTGAGAATGAGCATTTAAAAAAGGAAAAACCCAGCTTCTGCTCAAAAGAAACAGCAAAAAGTATTTTACTTTATTTTTAAAAAATGAAACAGAAATCATACATTACATATTATACATTGCAGCTTTGAGACGTGATCATCCTTTTGGCAGTACTAAAATGGCACATGTAATTGCTAGAGTCAACAGATTTTCCTCCAAGAGCGTTGTTGCTTCTGTTTACTATCCAATTTTACAGAGATTAATTTCAGAAAAACAGAGAATTTTTATGTGCAAATGTGCTCCGGGGGATAGAGCGATGAGTTGTCATAATAATATTCTCAGCAACAGAAGAATCTCTTCAGACTGAGCCTAGCAATGGAGGAGGGAAAATACCCTGGAAAGGTAAAATAATATAAAAGGCTAAGGATTCGGTTGGCATATTGTTATTCTATTTTCTCATATATTAGGGAAATGACAGCAATTTGCAGCTCGATCTTCAAGGGGAGAATTTTGTGCTATTTCTGAATCTATCATGATGAAAACAAGTCCATGCCCATGTGAATACACTGTACTACAGTTTCTTCTTTTTCTGTTCATACACACCCATTCGATACTAGATGTAAGGTTCTTTTTTCCCCCAGGAGGAAACAAAAATGTCTCATGGTATGTTGCTACCATGTAAGACGTTGGGCAAAATCCAAGACTGCTCTTGTAATGCACAGGCAGCCCCGCCATTTCTGGTCTGCAAGCAGCCCCTACCAGTTGTGGAACCATGATTTCACATTTTTGGAGGCAAACCACTAGTTTCTGGAAGGGGGGAGGTTGGTGAATCTTGCATAAGGGAGCTCTGCCGGCTTGCCCCATTCCACAAATGATTGCTTACCCTTGTTTCAGGCCTTAGCTCTGGAAATGCCAACTTGTTGTTCTGTAGGACTCACTTGCAGGCTAGAAGTGGTGGGGCAGCCCATGCATGTACCAGAATTGGTGCCAGGACTACTCCTTCATGTGCTCCCCTGTCTTCTCTCCTCAGGGTCAGGCATGAGCATATCAGAAACTTCCACTTTCATTTTAGGTCCACAGCAGCTTCATGTGTCATCTGAATCCTAAATTGTGGTTAATTTTAACAACAGTGAGTTGGGGAAAATAGCTAGCTTCATCCATTATGGTCTGAAGTAGGCTTGTTTCAAATGTCTGTAGTTAAGATTAACCACAGTCTGTCCAGATTTGGATGACAAGGCAAGCTGTAGTCATCCTTGCAGCTGAACCAGTGGAGAAGGATGTGAGACCAAGGCTTTCCCAGGCAAAGTCTCATAATACCAAGCTTTGGTCTAGCTATGGGGTAAACTATGTTTTGGCATTGTGTCTCATTTAGCAATTTCTGTTATAAAAATAGAACATCAACTACACTTGCAGCAAGATCCTACTGGACACAGGTAAAAGCAACACCTGTATTTTCAAACAAATTCTCCCCTCCCCGTTTCCATCATTTTTAGTAGAACAGCTATTTCATGAAACACATTCTTTTATTCTCTCACACACAGTGTTATCTGCAACTAATTGCCAGAAATAAAGGGATGGGATGGAGATTAAGTTACAGAAAAATTGCTCCAATTAATTGATAAAAATCAAGTTCTTGAAGGCTAGTTCCAGATATTTCTAGGAGCTTACAGTTTACAAACCTATAAAAAAAGATGGTGCACTCTTTATTTCAAAATATAATTGGTTAATTGCAATAGTTTGGGGAGATAAGTAAATCAAGAGATAGTGTCAATGAAAGAGGTATAAGTACAGGATCTTAAGGCCTGTCAAACTTTGTGTTCCACCACCCCACCCCACCAAAACTTTGAAAACACCATGAATCAACAAATACTTTAGAGTCCCACCCTCTTTTTCACCAGGGGTGAAAGATTTGTTGAAGATTCATTGATCTTGGTCAAACAGCACTGGACAGGATTGAGAAAAGGTGAGTAATTGCACAACACAAAGTGTTAGGGATAGACAAATCTATTACATCCAGATTCTCCAGAAATTTATTTTTAAAAAACAATTTTTTAAAAAGACCACAAGTTCTTTCTGTCCCAAGTATGAAGAAATTTGTAATTTTTTATAAATTGTTATAAAATACAAACTGAAATAAATTCTTTAAGCAGATATAGCTATGTCTAGCATGGAAATGGCCGAGTTGCCCCTGCTTGCTGTATAGCTTTTAAAGACGACGAACCAATCAGAAGAAGAGGTCACAACCTGAATTCGGCACTTACAAGGCTAAATGCACAGCGATTCAAACCCAGCCTTCTAAGAACTAAGTACTCAAAGCCCAGGACCTGGATGGAAAGGATCGATCAGATTTTGTTTCTCCATTATTATTATTTCTAATGCTCAAGTTCTTTCCATTCCAAAAATGAAATTTGCGAATTCAGTAAATTCTTATCAAAACCGAACTGAAACTAAATTCTCATCTGTCCCTACAAAATATTTTTCAGGAAATATTTCTACCCTAGTAATATTGCCGTTTTCAATCTGAAAAATTAAAACTGGGGAATATTACCCACAGTCCTAGAAACTCAGAAATATGAATTTCAGATAACCAAGATATTCATAATTGGTGTGTGTTTTTCTGTAATTATTGAAGGAATTGTTCAGCAGGACTGTTTATGGGGTTTTGTTTTGTTTTTTGCTGATCTAAGTAACAGACAACACATATATAGGTTGGAAAGTAACCTGTCTCCTAAGTACTGATGGCAATCATTGAATTTACACTGTGAAATATATCTCTTTGAAATTCAAGTAATAACTCACCACTCAAATCTATATTTACTGTTCAATTTATCACATCACATGAGTAGCCAATACAATTACAATCCACACATCTAGTGTTTTGAGTTCTGAAACTCACCATGACTTGTATACCAGGAAGTAGAGAGTGGGAGAAAGGCTAGGGAGTTTCACCCCAGAATCTATAACTTCCTGTTAAGCAGTTGGAATCTTGAAGGACATCCAACTGATTTATTATCATAGCTGTTTTTTTCCACTCAAGTCAAGCATTACAGCAATATGTTACTTCTTAGCATAAGCTTGGCTGTCCATTAGCCAATTGAATAAACGTAAAAAAAAAAAAATAGCTTCATGCCAAATTATGATACAGGGGCAAGACTCAGGAGAACAGTTTGTAAATAGTAAATGAAAAACCCAACAACAGTAAGATGGCCATTATGTTCCTTTCCTCCATCTGTCACTGGTAAGACATAGGTGCTGTGGGCTAATTAAATGTTAATGAAATCTAAATAATCTGCTAGACCTGAAGCATTAGCCAAGCAATAGTAACTGCTGAACAGCTGTTGCTGTTTGACAAAAACACTTCAGTCAGCACCTTCAGTTCTGTCTCAAGATCCGGAATTGGCAAAGCTGAATGGAAATAATGATATTTATGCATAACTGATTCCAAAGGACCTGCAATTATTTTTGCTTGAATCACAGGTTAAAGGTCAAAGTCATGGTAGGAAAGGAAGAGTTTTGACAAAACAATGGTCCTTTAAAAAGTTTTTTTAAAAAACGGACAGCAGATTATTTTGATGAATTCCATTTACATTGCTCTTGGGTTCTTTTAGAAATGCACAACTTGGCTAGAACCATGATGCTTAAGGCTTAAGTTTCTTGGTCATCAATCCATTCCCACCCCACTTGGTGCCACATAGCAATTCACTTTGGAAACCAAGGGGGCTTTCAAAACCAGTTTGTGATCTTATATGGGATCTGCTGTTTAAAACAGGTCAAAGATTCCACTTCTGTTTTTTGTTTGTTTTTTATTTCAGCTGTGGGTAGAACTATGAAAACTTCCCAGTTAAGCAAAAGTTTCTCCCTCTCTCTCTCTCTCTCAGAGCATCTCTGCACCAGCCATTTATCCCAGGATCATCCCAGGATCATCCCTGTGCATCCAAATGACATACAGGGGATCCTGGGAGCAGGCAGGGATGATCCCTCCATTTCCCTGGGATAATCCTTAGGTGTAGACAGGGCCCAAGTCTTTCTCTGCATAAGAAAAAAGAATATAAGGAGAACCACGTTGGATCAGACTACTGCTCCATCTAGTCCAGCACTCTGTTCACACAGCAGTCAACCAGCTGTTGACAAGCAAGACACAAGTGCAACAGCACACTCCAGCCTAGGTTCACCAGCAACTGGTGTGTATAGGCTTACTGGCTCTGATACTGGAGGTAGCACATAGCCATCAGGACTAGTAGCCATTCATAGCCTTTTCCTCCAAGAATTTAACCAAACCCTTTTAAAGCAATCAAAATTGATGGCCATCACTACATCTTTTGGAATTGAATTCCATGTTGTGTGAAGAAGTCCTTCCTTTTATCTGTTCTGAATCTCCCACCAGTAAGCTTCATGGGATGACCCTGTATTCTAGTATTATGGGAGAAGTAGAAAAATGTCTCTCTATCCACATACTCCAAACTATGCATAGTTTTCTACATCTCTATCATGTCTCCCCATGCCCTCCTTTTTTCCAAGCTAAAAAATCCCAACATTTCCTCATTGGGGGAGATGTTTTATTTATTTATTTATTTATTTACATTTATATACCGCCCCACAGCCGAAGCTCTCTGGGCGGTTTACAACAATTAAAAATAGTAAACATTAAAAGTATACAAAAATTAAAAAACGCACATAAAAAACAGTATAAAAACAACAGTATCCATTTAAAAACAACAATTCTGGGGTCCATTAAAAACAAACTTAACGTTGTTAAATGCTGTTAAAATGCCTGGGAGAAGAGAAAATATGTTCCAGTCCCTTGATCATTTTAGGTGCCCTTGTATGGATTTTTCCCAGCTCTACAATATCTTTCTTTTTAGGTGTGGTGACCGGAACTGTACACAGTATTGTAAGTGTGGTCGCACCATAGATTTGTTTTATAAAGGCAGTATTATACTGACAGTTTTATTCTCAATTCCCATATCTGTGTGTTTCTTTCTGTGTTTCCTTTACTAAAAAAAAATTGCACCATTACTTCACTGGATGCTTGAGGATGGGAGAGATCATACTCCATGGATATACCCCAGACATGCACGTGACTGCTGGCCACTCATAGCCAACAGCTGCATCCTACACACATACAAGTCATAGGGCTCTTCTGCACAACTGAGTGACACAGTTGCTTAGAGATGATGTCAGGGTCTGGTGGGAGCTCAAAGCCCAATGAGAAATTACTGGCTTGGCCTCCCAGATGCCATTCCGGGGAGCCCAGTGTTTGCTTGACTCAAGATGCGCTGGGCCAGGCAAGTGTACAGGTGCCCATTCCCTCAGTGAGCCATCATTTTCTCAGTTCAGATGTAAAGGAAAGGTATGTCTAACTTGAGCTTCCTGGCTTGTTCACTTGTTTGCATGTAGAGAAGCAAAGCAAGAGCAAAGGGGGCTATTGTGCACAAAGCTTATGCATATCTTGGTTTATTAAGCCAAGAGTTGTTTATCTAAACTGGGGTGATGAGCTTTTCTTTGGATAACACATGCAGAAGACTGTGCTGTAAGAGTTACATTTAACCTAGTGGTTGTCACTACCAATGGTTACCACCCTGATTTTGAAGTAAGATTTCTTTAAAAATCACCGGGACTGCAATTGGTTTTTGCCAGGCTGAAATACTTAAACCTAGAACAGCATTAGAGTTCCCACCCACCCCAGATTCTGCTATGCAAAGTTTACTTGAAGCTAAAAATATACCATTATCCTATAAACATAAGAACAATTTATTATCCTGCTGCCTAATTTTCCATCTATGGGGGAAAAAATACTTGTAGAGATACTGCAGAATTTAATAATCAATATGCCATCCACATCCATGCATTCCAAATTTACACAGCCAGAAATTAAAAACAGTACAATATTGCAAAGAGACAAGTGTCAAAATCAATTATAAACTTCAGTTTCTTTGCTGTTGCACTATCATGGGAGTTGTTGCTTCCAAAGGAAATCATGGCAAATGGAACCAACCGTTCTCATTTATTCTACATGAATAAAAAGTACAATAAATACCACAGTTCATTATGTGTAAAATCACATTATGCCAAGTGGGAATTTTACAAGTGCTTAGTTTTTGTGCATTTGATCAATCTACTCTTATACATTCAGAATCATTTTAGACACTTGTATTTCTGAATGTTCAATTAATTACTTTCTCAAATTGCTTTATATGTGGAAGTTGTAAAAAGAGTGATTGTCAAATGAATTGCCACCCAACGTCAATGCCCTGTTAGTTAGGGGAGGCATTTTGGCAATCCTTGGGGTGGGAGCACAAACATGGAAAAGTGTAGGGCAAATCTACCAGCACCGACAATTAGGATCCCATTGCTATTGGGCACCTGTTTTCCCATAAGGCACCAGAGAGAGGGCAGGAAGCATTGTTTTCATTCTGGTGGCACTCGGTGATGACATGGCACGGTCATGACGCAAACTCAGAATTAGGATAATGCTTCCTGACATGACCTTGTGAGCAAAAATGACCCAACAACAATGAACATGATGCTGATACTATCCAAGGATCTATCAGTCAATTTCATTTTTGTTGAATTTCTAAGTATTTTCAATTTAAGCTTGCTTTATCCCACTTCCATTTTTTAAAAAAAGTTTGTAACTTTTCAAAAAGTTGGCATGAAAATTTGTTTGCACAATGGTGCATGTTTCTCCCAATATTCTTGTTTTTCTAAGCACTTTAAAAAAAAATGTATTTTTGACAGCAATTTTCCTTCATAGAATTTTTCATACAGAATCATAGAATAGTGTAGTTGGAAGGCCATATAAGGCCATAGAGGTTTACTAAAATATGTATCTTTGTGTGCAAATATTGATGCACAACTGGTTTGGGAAGTGAGAATTAGGTAAGTCTGCATTAAAACGCAAACCAAAGAAATTTCTCCCTCATCCCTAGTTGCTGAAGATGGCAGAAACAAGGAGTCCTCATCACAGGAACAATCTGTAAAGAATGTCTGATGTAGCTTTACTTAGCAGTGATTGTTTTGGGGTAGGCCAATTACAAAAGGCACTTTACGGCAGACTTCCATAATTTGGGACCCACTGAGTCCAACACAGCCCTCAACTATAAACTATCAGGCCTTATAGTCAAGGGCCTAATAAACTGTGGACCAGAAATACTTATATTGCAAGAATTTCCATTACTGTAGAAATCACTGTAAAATGCCTATTGAAGATACTGGAGTTGGCAGAGATGGCAAAACTTACAGCGATAATGAGAGATAAATCAACAGCCACATTCATATCTGAATGGAAACCTCTGACAGAATTTTTGCAAGAAGCAGAGAAAAATGATGTATTTGTCAGTGGATTCAGTGTAAGAGGTATAGTTAACTTAGAAGAAAGAAAAGAATTTGATTATTGTGTTACATGTAGCAAACAAGGAGGGAATAAAATTCACATTTGTGATATGCAGAGAGCTGAAAATATACCTTAACTTTTGTGTGTGTAACTTTTTTTCTCCTTTCCGTTTTTCATTGTTCTTAGATGTAATGTTTCTCTGTGATGCTTTTATGTTTCTATGTAATGCTTTTATGTCATGTATGTTTGCAAAACAATAAAAATAATGGAGGAGAAAAAGAAATCACTGTAAAATGTATCTGTGTATCCCTGGCTTATGCAGTACTTTCCCCACATGAGAACTGGCATACACACATCTGACAAATTTGTGGGGGAACATTTCCAGCACAATTACTATGTGAATGTGAACGCACTGTTAGTAGCACCAAAGAACAAACCCAGTGGAACTATACAACCTATGTATTCAGAAGAGTTATTGCTAGTTCAAGTAACATTCTTTTACAGCATTTGGTACAACCTAAAATTTGGTATAATATATCAGGCCTGAACTAAAAACCTGAAGGGCTTATGGCAAAGCTATCTATAAGATGACATAGCAAGTTTGGAACTGGCTACCCAAAGGGGTTGAGGACGTCATCTCACTGCCAGAATGTATGCACGCAAATACTCTTTGAAGGGAGGCACTGGTTGGGAATAATACTTAAAAGGTTGTCACACAGAGGAGGGCCAGGATCTCTTCTCGATCCTCCCACAGTGCAGGACACGGAATAATGGACTCAAGTTAAAGGAAGCCAGATTCCAGCTGGACATCAGGAAAAACTTCCTGACTGTTAGAGCAATGCGACAATGGAATCAGTTACCTAGGGAGGTTGTGGGCTCTCCCACACTAGAGGCCTTCAAGAGGCAGCTGGACAAGCATTTGTCAGGGATGCTTTAGGGTGGATTCCTGCATTGAGCAGGGGGTTGGACTTGATGGCCTTGTAGGCCTCTTCCAACTCTGCTATTCTATGATTCTATGAAAAGCTGTGGTGCGACACCCTCCAACCACAAATATAAACCAAACAATTATAAAATCTTTTTGAATAGATGTATATATTATTGTTCTTATTCTTATTGACAAGTTATGTTACAGTGCCTCAAACTACGTAAACATATTGTTTATAAATCATAACCAATCACATCAGTATATATTACACACCACCAATACATAGGTATACTTTTGAAATATAATAATTGGCTAGAAGTATTTTGTTTAAATTTGTCATATGACATGCATTTGTATACTGATGATTTATATGATTTTTAAACAATATGTTTACCTAGTTTGAGGCACTGTAACATAACTTGTCAATAATAATAATAATAATAATAATAATAATAATAATAATAATATACATCTATTCAAAAATATTTTTTTTAATAATTGTTTGGTTTATTCCTATTTGTGGTTGGAGGGTGTCTCACCCCAGCTTTTGTCGCAAATACTTTTTTACATTTTGTATTTACATAAAGTACTTAGGGCACCTCCAGATGAGGCCCGTGTGTGTGTGTGTGTGTGTGTGTGTGTGCGCGCGCGCTCTCACCCTGTCTCATTCACATAATTTTACCAGGGACAGACAGACTCATTGCTGTCCCATGTTACTATCCTTTATTCTCACTGCAGAACATTCATTGGGAAAAGACAAAACAGTCACAAAATGCCTTCTGAACATTAGCACTAGGATCCCACCATCTGGAAACATGTTTACAATCCATCTGTCTGCTATTGAGCTTCCCCTGCACTCTCAGAATAATAAAATGGACAACAAGAAATTCAGTCAGAAAAAGATCAGGCAAAATTTAAAATCTAGGTAACCAACAAACAGTGTCAGAAGATTTTAAGAGCACTCAAGACAATATTGATCATGACAATAAAACCATTTTGGCACCAAACAAATGTTTCTAAGAAGAGTATTTCTTAGATGAAGTGCCACCACAGAAAAGCCCCTATCACCACCCACTGTGGCCATAGCTAAACCTATGGTTTATCCCTGGATCGTCCAGGGGTCAAAACTGTTCATCTATGTGACACACAGGGGATCCAGGGCTCAGGCAGGGGTGAACCCTGGATGATCCCAGGATAAACCTTAGGTCTAGCTGTGGCCTTAGTCTCTGAAGGCAGGAGTACATGGAACAGGGTTCATCTTAAAGAATGGGCAGGGTTGTACAAGAGAAGGAGGTCCTTTGGATACGTTGACCCCAGCCTTCTGGGGGATTTATAGGTCAAAACCAGCATATATATATATTTCATTGCACCTACAAAGAAAAAACAAAACTAGAAGCCAGTAAGTTATTTGCTTATATTGCTTGCTGCTATTTAGTGTTAAATCAATATAATAATAATAAAAAGTTTATACTTAATATAGTTGTGTGTTCGGGCGTGGCGGGTGGCCTTGAAGAAAACTGAGTTTTTAATATCTTATTTCACCTTCAACACTTATTGAGTCTTAATGTCTTGCTGGCTAAGCAATGGAAGGGCCAAGGGGGCACCATTATTGGGCTGTGCTTAGTAGGGCTGTGCTCTGCTCCAATTTGGATTGCGGATCCGGAGCGGAGCGACCTGATCTGCCTCCGCCAAAGGTGGATCTGGATCGGGTTGGGGGAGCTGCGGATCGAGGCAAAGCGGTTCACCTCCCTCCGGAGCTCCGAACACAGGTAAAGGGGGAGGGGGCTTACCTGGCTCTGCCGCCACTGCAGTCTATGCGGCGATGGTGGAGGAGCCAGGTAAGGGGGCAGGGGGGAGGGGGGGCTTACCTGCCTCCGTCGTGGTCTGGCGCCGGCTTCAACTGAGGCCCAGGCCTCAAGCCGGAAGAGCAGGCCACAGCCTGCTCTTCTGGTTTGAGGCCTGGCCCTCAGTTGAAGCCGGCGCCGGACCACGACGGAGGCAGGTAAGTGGGGGGGGTTTACCTGGCTCTGCCACTGCCACAGTCTGTGCAGCGACGGCGGCAAAACCAGGTAAGGGCATAGGGGGGCTTATTCAGCCCCCATTTTGCCCCCCCTTCCCCACTTACCTGCCTCCGCCACCCGCCACGGAGGCAAGTAAGTAGGGAAGGGGGCAAAATATCGATCCACCCCTCCAGATCTCACTCCGTGGAGCGGAGTGGGGGAGGGTCAGATCAGCCCGAAGTGGATCAGGCCACGAAGTGGTTCGGGGGGGGTGTCCGTGCACAGCCCTAGTCCTTAGGGCATCAGCTGGCCTTAATCCGGCCCTGCTCAAGCTTGCACATGCAGCTATGAGGAGGAGTTTACAACTGTTAGTTTCCATTTTTGCATAACAAGTTCATTGCATTGCCTGAACTGAGAAACTGTGATTAATATAAACTAAACAATCCAACTTCAAACCACTTTGATTTTATGTAACGTTCAAACTGGGCCAGTAATTCCAGCTCATTGAATATACACTCAATAACAAAGATGTCTCAGGGTGGCGGTGGTGAACAGCAGTAGGTTGTACATCTGCAAGCCAGTGCCAAGGAAAACTTGAGGGTGAGAAACTTTGCAGTTACAAAGGGCTCTAAATAACTAAAAGTCTTGTGTGATATATTTCCCAAGACATATTAGCACCATGTATGATTTTTAAAAAGAGAACCAATTCAGCACAATATTTGGTATCTACAGATATGCAATAAAGAAATTTTACAGAACTGCTTCTTTTCTTGACATAGCTCTGTTTATCAAATGGTTATTTTCAAGGATGACAGCTAACTTAAAGTGGCAGCATGAAGGTTCAAATCTCAGGATAATCATTCAGAACAGCCTAGGTAAACTAGTTAACGTAACAAAAAGGATTGATCCAGTTCCTTACTAATGACTGTTCCAGCTCCTTACTGTTCTGAGCTTTTAAACAACTCTATATTTTTAATATGAGAGGTTACAAAAAGAAACAGATTCTGAGAACGGAATAATAGTATAAAACAAGCTCACTAAAACCTTGCTGATTCCAGCCGCTGTGCTGAAAAATAGGTTGCAATGAGTTCCTCAGGTGTATCATTGTTGCCACACCAAGAACAGTAGCTATTGCCGTCATGCAACACTGCTACAGTACAAGATGGGGCGGACAGAGGGATACAATTGGGGTAAGATGGAAGATGTCTATAGCTTAGTTCAGATCTAATGGAGGATGTCTATGGCCCAGTTCAGATGTAGCTTATTGCTACTATGTCAACAAGCCACAGCAAACTTTGCTATAAACATCTCTACTATTCTTTTTCACCCACAAGGAAGATATTAGACAACTTAACTTCAATTTTAAACAAATCACAGCCCCCATGACATCTTCACTTGGGAAAGTGTGGTTTGTTTAAAGTATAGTTATTCAGAACAAGCAAGGATCAAACTGTAGTTTCAGATTCTGGCTTATTCTGAAATCAACTATAAACAAACCATGCGTTCTTGAGTTCAGAAGTGGTGTGATGGCTAAACTGTTGGCCTGGGAGTTGGGAGTTCTTGGTTCTAGCCCCCTCTTGGCCATGGAAGGTCACTGGGTGACTTCGGGCCAGTCACAGCTTCTCAGCCAAACCTACCTCACAAGGTTGTTGTTGTTGTGAGAATACAGTGGAGTGGAGGAGGAGGATTATGTACACTGCCTTGGGTTCCTTAAGGAGGAAAAAAGGCAGGATATAAATACATAAATAAAATGAGAGGGCAGGAAGTGTTCCAGAAGAATGAAGAGGAGAGGCTAGAAGAAGAAGTCTAAGAGGGGAGAGAAAATTGCGAGACAGAATAGGCAAAAGAACGAACTAAACACCACCCCCAAACTGCCAAGGGAGCAGGGGGAAGGCTGCTCATATGTCAAATTGAAATACCAAACAAAGTTTTTAGTTGCAGGTGTTAGGGATGCTTGAAATATGGTATTTTCTGTTGCAGTCACACAGAATGGAAGGATGGAGCTGTCCTGTTTGCCAAGACTGGATACTGCTGTAACTAACACGGCATAGCTACTCAGCATGCTGTCACAGCTATCTATGGAAATTAGATACCATGTAATTTGATTTAGCGTCTTTTCTGCTACAGATCCCATTGCATTCCTTTAACTGGAATTATACAGTTGTGTCCCTTTATTTAAGTGACATTTTAAGGTATTTGTATTGGGCAAGCCATCCCTAAGCACATGAAGTGCCAAATGGGGGATGTTGGTTATTTGTCATAACGAAACTACACAAAAGGGAAAATGAGTGTATAATGATAGGCCTACCATGCACAAAACATGTCAAGGGAATTCCCCCCCCCCCCAAGAAAATGCTGTTCTGCCACTTTTCGTTTCTTTTTCTTTTTCGCTTTACAAAGGAAAACGCAGACAAAATTGAAGCGCACGTTTCCTGACTGAATCTCAAGAGAAATTGTACAAAATAATTGTTATTCTCATCCTTTGCTTGCTGTCGTAGGCACAGGGCATGTTATAAATTTAATTATAGATTCCCATTGCAGCAACAATGGCAGAAACATCATTACCAGGGACACTTTCTAATGCAAGTTTGAATTTAAAAAAAAAAGTTCTATCTCTGAAGCCAAATTCTTCATAGATAAGATTAGAAATTGTGCAACTTCCCTCCACCAAAACTTGAAAACGTTATTTGATCTAATATTCCCCTCACATTTGTCATTCCATCTAATAGTGAACTCAGAAAGTTGAGTGCCTATCCATTTCGAAATGAACTGGGACCATTCAGTAATAAGAGATTGGATTCTATACTCTTGGGGGACGTCCTTCATTTGTAGAAATGCATTGGTAAATTCAAAGGAAAATCATTTTAAAAAGAAAAAGAAATACCCTGATGAGAACCTGTGAGATTTCAGGATGCACAGAATGTTGAGGGGTCAGTTGAGAAAGGAAAGGAGGAGAAAGAGGCAATCAGCCTGTTCAAGCCCCAAATAGCATCTAGGATTGCAAGAACACAGTAAGCTGCTTCATACCGGATGAGAATAATTGTCACTATATCTTGGTACTACTGAGACTGGAAGCAGCTTTCTAAGGCAGGGGTCTGCTGCGCCTTTGGGCTGGTGAGCACATTTATAGTTTTGAGCAAAAGTCATGGGTCCTCTCACAAAATGGCTGCCATGGGTGTAGTCTGCCCATTCATAAAACAGCTCCCATGGTGGGCATAGCTGGTCACAAAACACTCTTTTCCCAGAAGGCAAAGTGGTGAGATTATAAGAAATGTGACCTACTCAAGAACGTAAATACAAGGCAGAGTTGGTATCTGAGCTCCAATACACAAAATCACTGTTTTGAACCCAGAGTGCTCTGCTCTATCACCCATTTCACAGAAGCCAAACGGAGGAGGCTCAGGGACAAGTAACTTGGCCAAGAAGTTGAATATAAGGCAGAGGTGGATTAAGCCACATTTACCAAATCACATATTTGGCTACACTAAGCACAACAACATACCCATTCCACAGAAGGCAAACTGGTAATGCTCGGAGAAACATGTACTGTACACACAACTCAGGCAGAATCACCACACATGCGCACTCACACACACACACAGCAAAACATACAAACAGCACAGGCAAAACGCCTTCCCTGTTCCCCACCTGTTTTACACATCCAGGACGTTCCTTGCCACCGCCTCTAGCTCCCTAGAACACTATTTACAGCTCCCAGCTTACTTTTCTTTCTTTCTTTTTCCCTTTTTTTCCCCTGGGTGACTAGGCACACTTCAAAATAAAGCACAGGGCTGCAGCCATAAGAAGGCCTTTGGTGTCCACATGGGGCTCTGGTGCATTCTCAGAAATAAAGATGGTGCTAGACACAGTACTTTGCTTTGGATCATGCCAGCCTCGTGGTTAGATTTTATTTATTAATTAAAACTTTAACAATACAATAAACACCAGACAGTTCTCTTATATCATCTGATATCTGATTCTTTTAGCACAGTAACAGAAGGCCTTGTGCTGGTTTAAGATTGGGAAAGGAGTACGGCAGGGTTGTATACTCTCACATTACCTATTCAACTTGTATGCAGAACACATCATGTGACGTGCTGGGCTTGACGAATCCAAGGCTGGAGTTAAAATTGCAGGAAGAAACATTAACAATCTCAGATATGCAGATGACACCACTTTGACGGCTGAAAGCGAGGAGGAGCTGAGGAGCCTTATGACAAAGGTGAAAGAAGAAAATGCAAAAGCTGGGTTGCAGTTAAACCTCAAAAAAACCAAGATTATGGCAACCAGCTTGATTGATAACTGGCAAATAGAGGGGAAAAACATGGAGGCAGTGACAGACTTTGTATTTCTGGGCACAAAGATTACTGCAGACGCTGACTGCAGCCAGGAAATCAGAAGACATTTACTTCTTGGGAGAGGGCAATGACAAATCTTGATAAATTAGTTAAGAGCAGAGACACCACAGTGACAACAAAGGTCCGCATAGTTAAAGCAATGGTATTCCCTGTAGTAACCTATGGCTGCGAGAGCTGGACCATAAGGAAAGCTGAGCGAAGGAAGAGAGATGCTTTTGAACTGTGGTGTTGGAGGAAAATTCTGAGAGTGCCTTGGACTGCAAGAAGATCAAACCAGTCCATACTCCAGGAAATAAAGCCAGACTGCTCACTTGAGGGAATGGTATTAAAGGCAAAACTGAAGTACTTTGGCCACATAATGAGAAGACAGGATACCCTGGAGAAGAGGCTGATGCTAGGGAAAGTGGAAGGCAAAAGGAAGAGGGGCCGACCAAGGGCAAGATGGATGGATGATATTCTGGAGGTGACAGACTTGACTTTGGGGGAGCTAGGGGTGGTGACAGCCGACAGAAAGCTCTGGCGTGGGCTGGTCCATGAAGTCACGAAGAGTGGGAAACAACTAAACGAATAAACAACAAAACAACAACAGAAGGCCTTAAGGTGGTGAGAAAGAAGAAGAAAAAGGCTGTCCTTTTCCCTTTCCAGTCTTCTGAAATTCCAACATATGCATCCAGCTTCTAAATTTGTGCAAAGTAAATTTAGGGAAAGAGATGGGGGGAAATTGTGCAATGGCAGTAACTGCTCCTAGAAGGAACCTCAAAAAGAAGGGAGCCAATAACTCCCCTTTCTGGAGTTGCTGGAGACTCAGAGAAGTGTTGAAAGGGAGGAGAACACTGAAAAGTGACAGTTCAACACTTAATACTGGGAGGATTCCATTACCAACTGGGAGATATTGCCCCACCACCACCTTTTGTTGCTCCTTCTCAGAGCACTTGCTTTTCTTTCTCCTCCCACCCCGGTTTTCAGTGCTTGTTGACAACTGAAAGTACAATGAAATTCATATGGCAAGACTAGACATATCGGACAGCTGAAAGCTGTTGTACACTTCTAAAATATCAGGAATTTTCTTTAGAAAATATATATGGGCAGGATCCAATCATGCCCTGGCATGGGTGGCCAGATCTGATGGTCCCAGTGTGCATGCATCTGGCCCCGCCACACATGCGGCACCTACCACTGGCAGCCCCTATGTGTGTCTGGGCACAAGCCCTGAAATAAGAGAAAATGAATCATAGAATCGTAGAATAGTAGAGTTGGAAGGAGCCTATCAGGCCATCGAGTCTAACCCTCTTCTTAGTGCAGGAATCCACACTAAAGCATACCTGACAGATGGTTGTCTAGCTGACTTTTGAATGCTCATTTCTGGAAGGGGTGCAACCTGCCGTTTGCACAAAGGCATGATTGGATCCCGCTCTAAGACCCTATTTGCATACTCACGAAGGTGGTGAATGAAGTAAGTGCTACAAAAAGGGGTATTGATCCAAGCAGGGAGGGGTCTGGGATGAGGAGACAAGAAGGGTTTTGCCACAAGGGCACCTGGGATATCTGGCGGAGCTGACGGGAGGGCTGAGAGGAAATGAGGGGTAGAACAAGCTACAGCAAGCCCCATTGTCTGTTGGGAGTACTGTGGGTTGTTCATAGAATCATAGAATAGCAGAGTTGGAAGGGGCCTACAAGGCCATCGAGTCCACCCCCCTGCTCAATGCAGGAATCCACCCTAAAGCATCCCTGACAGATGGTTGTCCAGCTGCCTCTTGAAGGCCTCTACTGTGGGAGAGCCCACAACCTCCCTAGGTAACTGATTCCATTGTCGTACTGCTCTAACAGTCAGGAAGTTTTTCCTGATGTCCAGCTGGATTCTGGCTTCCTTTAACTTGAGCCCGTTATTCCGTGTCCTGCACTCTGGGCGGATCGAGAAGAGATCCTGGCCCTCCTCTGTGTGACAACCTTTTAAGTATTTGAAGAGTGCTATCATGTCTCCCCTCAATCTTCTCTTCTCCAGGCTAAACATGCCCAGTGCTTTCAGTCTCTCTTCATAGGGCTTTGTTTCCAGACCCCTGATCATCCTAGTTGCCCTCCTCTGAACACGCTCCAGCTTGTCTGCGTCCTTCTTGAATTGTGGAGCCCAGAACTGGACGCAATACTCTAGATGAGGCCTAACCAGGGCTGAATAGAGAGGACCCAGTACCTCACGTGATTTGGAAGCTATACTTCTATTAATGCAGCCCAAAATAGCATTTGCCTTTCTTGCAGCTATACAAACAACCCACGGTGGCTTATTCACAGGGTGGCTTAGAGTGACGTGCAAACCTGCCCACTGGGTGACATCTCTAGTAACAACAGGAGGGTCCTGTAGAGCCACCTCTACAAGGCAAACTTTGATCTTTTCGTAAGATCTCATTAATATTCTCCTAATTACCAGCACAAATGAGAGGCAGAGTTCAGAATACCCATCTGGATAATCTTGGTGCACTTTTCATTATATAGTGAAGTTATACAGCAAATACTTTTTTAAGACACCATTAATTTCAGCACGACTTTTTAAAAGTCAGGATTATATGCTTTAGAGCAAAACGTGAATTAACTCCCTGTAAAATGTAAATTAACTCCCCTCGTTATTGAGTGCCAGATAATTAACTCTGAAACATAAATGAAGTTTTAATCAAAAAGGCGTGTTGTCACAAAGGTAGATGATTCAAATTTTCTCTTTAAACGCAACACCTCCGCTGGCCTTTTTTCACTGGTATTAACATCCGTGCTTTTTGTCTTCATTCAACATGCTCATAAAAATTGGCATTCAATTCGGACTTCAATTAGGAATATAAATGTTGAAAGCCCAACAATATCTCTGTTCTCTTAGATCTCCCCACAGTGCTCTGGCTAAACAGCTTCTGAAGGACTCTGGCTTTCGCCTGAACAGCGCAACCAATTTATCTCTACTTTGGATTATATCTACTTTGGTTTCATTCCAGTTTACTTAATTAAATACAAATAGATCATATTCTGCCTTCAGACATGCCTGAGCAACCTCAATTGATTTCAGGTCCCATTGATCAAGTCTTTTGTTTAAAACAGAAATGACTGGTGGCTTAAGTCAATGTGAGGGTGTAAATGCTGCTTCTGAAAGGAACTGGATGTGAGCTCTCGCACCAAAAGCCTTTTGGTGACTTTTGCTTTCTTGATGCTTTCAATGCAGAAGTGGAAAAGATATTGGAGTTCTTGAAAGAGGAGTTTCAGAATACATATTATCCTATGGTATTTGCGTGAAATCATAATGCAGAAAGCTTCCTCACACCTGCCTTTCAGTGGCTTTGATCAAGCCTCAATCTAGCTTTATCCATTTCTTCTTCTAAAAAATATTAAGGAATATTTTTGGTGTGTTAAGGACCATTTCACGTATTATGCAGAGCAAACAAAATTCGCCCTAAACAGGGAGCCACAACCGATCATGGCTCTCTGATGGGTGTCCCCGCATGATCCATGTGTTTACCATATTCACATACTACCTGTGTACTTTAAAATCTTAAGGGTACATCAGAAAAATAAATATAATACGTGAACAGACCCTTGATACAAACGTATCCTGGTAATGATAGCACACTAGGAAGGAAAAACGCCAACAGCCCTTGAGAGATGATGTTTTCCAAATGGACGTGTCCTCTTACACTTGGCTGATCACCATGCTATGCCAAGTATTTACATTGTTATAGAAACACAAAAGAATAACATTAATGATGGTAGGAAGTGCCTTCAAACCTCTAAAGGCTTTCAGCTCAGTCATCAGCAGGATTTCTTGTCCGTATATGTTACATGGATTGCTGACGCTTTGCATCTCCATCTGTTTCTTGGTTTCTTTGGGAGAACACATTTTATGTTCATTTATGCTAGAATGTGATGCATGCACAGGGATAGGTGATATCTCTGTGCAGACAGAAAAACACAGAGTGATCACTCTAATTGAGTCCCTGACTCAAATCCCGCCTCTACCATGAACTCACTAGGTGAACTTAGGAAAACCACAATTCTCTCAGCTTCGTCCCCATCTGCCAAATGGGAATACTGACATGGCCTACCTTACAGTGTCGTTGTGAAGATTACAAAAAGATAATGATGCCAAGTGTTTGAGTACTAAAACAGGAATAATAACTGAAATGCTAGTATTAATATTTATTGGGGGTGGGGTATTCCCCGTAGTAACCTATGGCTGCGAGAGCTGGACCATAAGGAAAGCTGAGCAAAGGAAGATAGATGCTTTTGAACTGTGGTGTTGGAGGAAAATTCTGAGAGTGCCTTGGACTGCAAGAAGATCAAACCAGTCCATACTCCAGGAAATAAAGCCAGACTGCTCACTTGAGGGAATGGTATTAAAGGCAAAACTGAAGTACTTTGGCCACATAATGAGAAGACAGGATACCCTGGAGAAGAGGCTGATGCTAGGGAAAGTGGAAGGCAAAAGGAAGAGGGGCCGACCAAGGGCAAGATGGATGGATGATATTCTGGAGGTGACAGACTTGACCTTGAGGGAGCTAGGGGTGGCAACGGCCGACAGAAAGCTCTGGCGTGGGCTGGTCCATGAAGTCACGAAGATTCGGAAGCGACAGAACGAATAAACAACAAATTTATCCAAGGGGAGGGGAGACTGGACCAAGACTTGAGGACTTACCCCAGGCATATAAGGGATTACTTTTATCACTTTCCTCATTTCTACCAAAACGTATTTCTTTCCATTTTTTCCAAACCAGTGAAGGAAGTCATGGTAGATCTGTTTTTCCTTCCTCTTCACTATCTCATACCACATTTTATATGTATTATATACATTTCCTTTTAGCATTTTTCTACATGTCATCTTTCAAGTGGCTGTCAAAGCTGTAAGTTCAACTTTTGCTTGCTGTTACACTATGGGTAGCTGCTCTTCTTATTGGGGGAATCACAATATAATAGTGTGTCAGCCTAATCCACAGTTAAGTATTAGGGGTGTGCACGGACCCCCCTGCTCTGCCCCGCGGGCTGATCCGAAAATTTCGGGTCGACCTACTCCACTCCGTGCCGCTCCGCCCATACTCGGCTCCTCTTCACCGCGGAGCTCCAGCTCTGAATCGGAGCTTCGAAGTGGAGGGGAGTGGCGCCAGGTAAGGCCAGGAGCAAGCGGCCCAGACTTCCTGGTTGAACCGCGGGCTCAATTGAAGACGCCGACGGACCACGGACGGAGGCAGGTAAGGGAGAGGAGGGCGGGGGGGTAACCGGGCCCTGCCGCCGTCACCGCCATGCGGCGACGGCGGCAGAGCCTGGTAAGGGACCAAGGGAGAGGGGGGCCTTACCTGCCTCCGTCTGCGGTCCGTCGGCGTCTTCAATTGAACCGCGGTCTCAATTGAAGACGCTGACGGACCGCGGACGGAGGCAGGTAAGGGAGAGGAGGGCGGGGGGCGTTACCGGGCCTGCTGCCGTCGCCGCATGGGCGACAGCGACAGCGGCAGGGCCTGGTAAACCCCACTTACCTTTCCGGCGGAGCTCTGGATCGAGGCGAAGGATCCACCTTCATCTCGATCCTCTTCGCCACGCTCCGCCGGCCCCCCAATCCTCTTCGCCTCCGCCTTAAGGGCAGGCGAAGCCCCCCACTCTGCTTCTAATTCGCCGGTCTGATTAGAAGCGGAGCACATCCCTATTATGTATCATGTTAAAATCAGTGTCTCATCTATTCGCTATAGCACCTGGCTACAAGCCTCATTATTGAAAGAGAACACTTGAAACCCCAATGAAGCACAGCATAATTTTGAGGATATAATATTGGCTTTGTATTAAGTTACTGGGCTTTTTCTGCACCATTATAACTACCCAAAGTAACAAAATGTTGCAGAGCAGGGGAATTGTGTAACTTGTCACTGGTGATAAAGGACAGCACCCAATGTATATAATATTTGCACATGCACATAGCACACATCCATGCAAGATGTGGCAAGAGCCCTTTCTCAACAAATGCAAATGATTTTTTTTTCCAACTTGGAACTTTAGACATTCAGAATATGCATTCTTAAATGCTGAGCTCTGAGCCCTAGTGATGGGCTTTCTAAAGTGGATAAGATGGCCAGAGATCCAGGAGCTTTCATGGGTTTGAGGAAATGAAGGTCAAGAAAGATGGCCTGTCACAGGCAAGGCCTCCTGGATACACATCTAACCTAACTTTCCAAATTTCACACTTTTTAACCAATATGTGAATTGAAACACCATTATCCTTCTGAATTTGCACTTCTCTGAATCTTGCAATGGGGGTCTCCAAGCAAAACCATGAGTATAAAAAAGCATATATTGGGGAAAAGTGCACACAAAGATGTTATTTATTTGTGAAATAACATTACATTTGCATATTAGGAAATGCAAACATGTGTATATTAGACAAAATTTCTTACCAAAATGTATACACATTTTCATGTGAACTTTTTTTAAAAAAAAACGATATTCAGGACAAAACAAACGTAAGAACAGAAAGAAAGAAAAAAGAGAAAAAGAGAAATCTAAATTGACAGATTTGTCCTTCCCTATTGTTATGAGTAAACACATTGGCTATAACTAAGTTACTCTGTTGGGTGGGAGACCTGGGTGGTGGCATTCACCTAATGCCTGGACCAAGTTATCTTTGTTCCTTTGTACAAGGCTATTGAGCTTTAAACGTGAATTTAAGGGCATAGCAGATGTAGGATGGAATTGCTCATCTATTTCAATGCTTTCCTTAATTGGGAAAATTGGAAAACCACTTAATGATGTAAATGGTGCTCAATCATCTATCAGAAATTTGATTTCACATTGTCATTTTGCATGTTCCTTTTTATTTTTGGAAAATCTTACCCAGTGTGGTATAGTGGTTAGAGTGTTGGATTGGGAGCTGGGAGATCCAGGTTCTAGTCCCTACTCAGCCATGAAGCTCACTGGATAACTTTGGGCCAGTCACAGACTCTCAGCCCAGCCTGCCTCACAGGGTTGTAGTTTTGAAGATAAAATGGAAAGGGGGAGGATGATTATGTACACTGGCTTGGTTTCTTTGCAAGAGGAAAAAGGATGGGATATAAATATAATAAAATTAATAATTATGCATGCACATACACTTGTTATATTACTTTCATTTTGAGTACAAATTAGGAGCACCACCAGGATATTTCAGAAGGTGTTGGGCTTGAGGATGCATTTATAATCCTTGCATTACCAGCTTGGCATGCTCTATGGGGCTGCTGATTCCAGCTCTCCCCACGCTGCAGTGCCCCACGCTCAATGGGCAGATTCTTTTGAAACTAGAGGGACTTCTTAAGGCATTTTTGTGATGCAACATAAATTGCTGATGTGCATGGTAGCACAGAAGCCCAAAGATAGAAAGTGCATGTGTTGCAAACTGGGCATTCAGTGAGTTAAAATCAACATGGGGAAAGGAAAAAGTTCAAAACGTTACATTAATTCAATAATAACCCATAGAATGAATGGATTCCTGAGGTTTTAACCTGAGGTTTTAACTCTTCTGGTTAAAATATACCAGAAGAGAAATGGCTGAAAACACAGCAGTTGTGGGGGTTAGGGTTAGGGTTGACCAGAAGGCAGACCAGAATGCAGCGGAATGTGGATGTAAAGAGTGTTGTTATTTCATGGGTCCAAGAAAGAGGAAGATACCAGATAAGATGAACTCAGGTGATATATACAATAAAAAATATACTATCTGATGAAGTCTGATGAGATGACTACAAGAAGAATGCAGTTAGTGGAAACACTGTGCTCAATGGAACAAAGAGTAATCCCCTTTAAATTGAGTGACAGGGTGTCATGGGCTATACTGGGGTACATTGCCAACAGATGAACCTTAATACATAGAATGCAAAATAGCATTTAAAGCACCCCGGAAGCTAATGGGAAAATCAACAGCAAGAAGCAGCTTGCATACAGAAAGAGCTCTGTTTCTGGGTATCAATCAAGGTGGCCTCTTGATCGATTGTTCCAACTTTGGGTAATTGAGAATAAATGAGAAAGAGTGAATCTGTTGGATTTTAGTGCAGTTTATCTAAATAAGGTGTTCTAAAATATTTTTAATGGTTCTGAGTCTAGTCTAGATCTCTCCTAGGGCCTTCCTAGACGAGGCCTTAGCGCGCATTCTGTCCCGGCTTCCCTGCTGTGCGTCCAGATGACGCACAGGGGAATCCGCAGACAGGCCGCGCTGAGGCCTGGTCTTACCCGCCATAAGCGAAGTCGCTTATGGCGCGCCTTTTCCCCAGCTCCGGCCTCAGGCCGGAGCTGGGGAAAGTGTGGAGAGTTCCGCGGCTTTTCGCGGCTCCTCGCTTACTCGCGAGGAGCCGCGAAAAGCCACGGACCTGGCACGATGCGCTGTGCCCATCGTGCCAGGAGGTGGGTGATCCGGGGGGGGGGGGGGAAGATGGCAGAGGGCGACGAAGGAGACAGCGAGGTGATGGCAGAGGGCGACGAAGGAGACAGCGAGGTGATGGCGGAGGGCGACGAAGGAGACAGCGAGGTGATGGCAGAGGGCGACGAAGGAGACAGCGAGGTGATGGCAGAGGGCGACGAAGGAGATGTTGGGGGGGGGCGGAGGGCGACGAAGGAGATGGTGGGGGGGGCGGAGGGCGACGAAGGAGATGGTGGGGGGGGCGGAGGGCGACAAAGGAGATGGTGGGGGGGCGGAGGGCGACGAAGGAGATGGTGGGGGGGGCGGAGGGCGACGAAGGAGATGGTGGGGGGGCGGAGGGCGACAAAGGAGATGGTGGGGGGGCGGAGGGCGACGAAGGAGACGGCGAGGGGGGCGGATGGGGGGGATTAAATTAAAAAAAAACCCTTACCTTCTCCGGCGGCTTCGGGCCCCACATGGCCCCTTTAAAAAAAAAAAAACATGGCCGACGCTGCAGGGCTTCCGTCGTCCCTGCGGGTCGGCCGTCTAGGAGGCTGGGCGGCGCGCGTTAAACTTAGCACGCCGTCGCCCCGCCTCCCTGCCGGCTTATCCCGGCAGGTCTAGCAAGGCCCCTAGTGATCACAGCTTTTTGGTAACAAACATATTATACCATTCTTCAGCGAATTTTTATAAAAATCCATGAAACCTTGAAAATTAAATCAGTTTAGTCTCCAAGCAGAATTTAAGATAAATATGCAGCTGCCACTTAAAAGTGCAGCTGGGCATCTAGTTCTCCCCTCTGTAATGTTGAGTAGAACTTTCCTGTGTTGTGATATTTTGTGTTTTCCCACTCTTGTTCTGCATCATTGACTGCTGATGGAAGGGGGAAGGGAAATGCAGAATGTTGTAATGTCAAAATACAAGAATGTTCTATTAAACTTTATGGGGCAGGTGTAGGGTAATTAGAAACACAGTTGTTGGTTTGGGCAGTATTCATGCATTTAGGGTAATATATAGTTTTGGCTCTTACTGAGTTAGTTTTAGGCTGCAAACTTTTACATACTTGCCTAGGAGTAAATCCAGTTGAACTCAGTGGGGCTTACTCTGGAGAAGATATGCATAGGATTGTGTTGTCAATCCCGTGCACTCCCTTCTAATTAAAGAACTCTCTTAGATTGATTCCATGTCCATGCATGCACATACAACATTTATTTCATTTATAGGGTGTTTTATTACTCACAAATAAGTTCTTATAATAATGTACTTGATTAATCTTCACAGCTGAGTTGCAAATCTATTTGTGAAATCTAATTTGTAACTACTGAGAGGGAAATTTAATTCAAATGCTACAGAGTTCTAAATTACTAAAAAAAATGTACTTCTTTCACAGAGAGCATTATTATGTTAGTGTTTCTGTTCTTTTCTGTAGTCCAGTGCAGGCTCACTGTCCATTCATAATGATCCCTACAAAACGCAATTTTATTAGGCTTCCGGGAAGGGTTCATGTTTTGCACGGAACTTTCTAACTTCTGTGCAGGGATTACTTCAACCTTACCACTTTCTTTCCCCTCTCCTATTAATCAATTTAGAAGGAAATGTTTAACTAATTAAGAACACATGAATAAAAGCATGAACAGAGTTCATTCGGACTGGAGTAATGATCAAAAAAGCAACTGAAAAGAATTATTGTGGAAAGTTCAAAGCATAAACATGGCAAAAAGTATCAATACTTTTTTATTATTATTATTTTGCACTGTGGGTTTTGTTCATTAATTATAGGAATTATTATACGGGATATTTGTTGAGAACCCACCCACCCCCAGCCCCGGAACAGCAATAATGTATTATGTTGTAATAAAAATTCTAACAGAAAAGAACATTATCTTCTCCTAGAAAATTGTGGGGGGAAACCTGAAATGGATAACTTCTCCAGGGCGTGCATCAAACTGGCTCAGGAAATAAATGGGCTATTTTTTAATGAATCAGAAAAGACTTGGTTTATTTTCTGAGCCAATCTTACTTGATTATAGTAGGCCCTGGGGCCTTACCTGTCAATGTCCAGTGTTTGTTTATTTGTTTGGTTGGTTTTGATCCTAGCATGCTGAAGGGGGGATGACAAAGACCCAGGTCAGCATTGTGACAGTCAGATGTTGGGTTTAAAGGGTAGGGAGTGAGAGGAGTTGGGGTTCAGAACAGAGGAGTGAGAGGGTGGGCAGACGGAATGGGTGGCGGGTGGAATTTCAATCCAAACCGGAGAAGAATTTGGGGGCCTTGTAATATTCACCACTTCTTTGAGGTGAGAATTGCAATACACACATACAACAATGCCATTACCTGGGTGTTAGCCCAGTGAGCTTTACCAGTATCTCTAGTAAACAAACTGTCACCAAATCACAATGTAAAATCTCTATTATAGACTCTAAACTAATCAGATGTATGATGCTATTACATTAGGACACCAACATATATTGAAGTTACTCTACCAGCCCAATGTCATTTTCATGTTTGTCTCCCCTTTAAGTTGTGCTTTGTTTTCTGTTCCTGTTAAAATAATTTGACACATTTCAGCAAAAACAATCTCACTAACAATCTTCGATATTCTCACAAGCAAGGACACTCAGTACATACCCAACAAATTAATCACCTTATTATTTTTGACATCAAATTTTCTTCAAAGAAATGTCATGTCCCCTGACTACAAAGTAAACCTGTTCACAATTTACAGGAAAACAGAAATAGGAACATATTGAAACCCAGCTTATAACATGTACACTGCAGATTTAGCCTTAACTTTAGAATTTCTTTCTCTCCATTCCAGCTTCTTCAAAAACACTATTCAGGTTTGGCCTGAATAGGGTAGAGGGATACATGCATACTAGCCCTGCCCTCAACATCCCTGACCTCCCTGCACTGAATGAGGAAGACTCCAGGGGGATTCTATCTGCATTCACTTGAATGTGAATAGAATCCTTTGAGAAGTTGAGTACCCTGATAAAGGTAGTCTCCCAGTTGAGTGGAGGCTTCTATTTGTGTTCAAGGAAATGTGAAAAGTCTCTATAGTTCACCCAGGGCCAGTGCCAGGCTATTTTGCGCCCTAGGCAAGGTAAGCTGCTTTCACACACACACCCCAGTGTACCCCCCACCCCCACCCCAGGCAGGTGGAGACAGGCAGGGATGGAGGGCGCATTACCTTTCCCTCGCCTCACGTGACGTACCCGAAAGTGCGACACAAGGCGATGGGCGGGGCTGTTGACTGGGGCGGGTGCTCTGCTACAGCAGCTTTGACTTAGAGGGAAGCTCCAGGTGTTCCGGACGTCAGAACGTCGCCCCTGCCTGCTCCCGGGATATTCTGTGTGTCATTTACATGAACAGGGATGATCCCAGGATAAACCTTAGGTCTAGCTAAGGCCCCAGTCCATCTCACACTATCAAAGCCTGACCCAGATGTAATTATTCAAGTAGATGCTGAATGAAAGATTAGTGCAGTTTAATACTTAGAAAAATAGACCTAGAATATCTGGAAAATATCCCACCTTTGATTCATTGGCTTGGATCCAAGCTGCTCATTGTGTATATGGAAGGCAATTCCATCCACACACGGAGGATTGGCCGGTTTACACTGATTCTCTCCACCAGGTGTAAGTTCCCCATGCCACATTGCATGCCATTCATGAACTCCTCAACCTGAGAATTGCCTTGGGACAGGGGAGCTGCAGAAGGAGGGCCAGAAAAGCCATATTGTTTGGTGGGACTTCACTCACAGTTCCTTCAATCAAAGCCTTGGGGCAGGAAAAAATGAGGCCTCTGTTTTCCATCTGAAGAATGAGTATTTAATCTACTTTACAAGGTTTTATGAGAGTAAATACAATAAAACATATTGCAATTTTTTAAAAAAAATATTGATAAGAAAGAACAGGGATATTAGAACTAAAAATTTCTATCCGGATACTTAAGAATGGTGGAATATTCTGGACTTCTACACTGTGCTACTCAGTGATTATTGCTGTTTTACCCGAAGGATTGTCTGTGTCAGAAATGAACAAAGCTGTATATAATCTCTAAAACTCAAGAGGCTGAAAGAGTTATTTGTGCTCAGTAATAACTTGTGCAAATTGGGCACACTGGGAAGCACATTGTTAATTTCCATAATTTATACTGTTTCTGAGATTATTCAAAAGCAAACTAATTTTTGTAAGCATTAGGATCAGAAAACAAGTGATTACATTTTGGTAACTATTACCCCTTGAGTATTAGAAGTCTTCTTTAGAAACTGACTCTATGTTTATATTTATTTGATTGTTTATTTATTTATTACAATTGCTGAAGCTCTGTGGTGAGTTTACGGGGGGGGGGGAGGGTTACCAGACGTAATGCAAGTGAATTACTTGTTTTATCAAAAATCAAAGCACAGATTTTCATGAAGCCATGTGCTGTGCCACATATACACACCTCGGTCAGCCATAGACCTGGGCATAAAGACAGAGAGTGAATTCAATTTTGTGCTCAAAGGTCTCCAAAGTGGTGCCTCACATATTACAACTTTATGTTGTCTAGTGCAGTTTGTCATGTGCAGAAGTTAAAAAGCAGGTATAAAATTGTCTTAGCGCTCTCTTGATTTGTTGTTTGCAATGCCAAGGGGAGGTCAAGTACATGCTGAGTATTAATACAAGGTGTTTAGGATGTGGCAGGTAAATTTGCAGTTAGCCGTACATCTGGCAGTGGACGAACAACTACACACATACAAAATCAGAAGGCCTTAAAATGCTCTAAGATTTTTGGGCAGAGAGCTAGATTAGATACATACAAAGGCAAAATCAGTTCCCCACAGAAGAAAATATGCAACTTGAGTAAATCAGTGGGCTATTTTCATTGTGCCATTAAGGTAACCTTGGCTCTGCACACAGTTGTGTTTGAATGGCAATTTAGCATTATTCTCGTTGGCAATGTGTTTTATGAGAGTGTTAACAGCTGCCACACAGCATAATAAAAAGCATCACCAGTTCATTACAATAACAAATCTGATAAGACGCTCTCCTGTTCAGTAAAGCACCTCTTTAGATGTATCTGCCCAGATAATGGACAGAGAACTTAATTATCTATTTCTACCCAGTTCACCTTGCAACCCAGGACCTATCAATCTTGCTCTCTACTTGCATTCACAGTTTTGCCTCACACGTTGAAGACCTAATAGAGCCAATTTAGACTACAAACATTAAGTGAGGGTACTATATCCCCTGAGTGGGTGGGGAGAGAAAGTTTTCAAAACCACAATTAGCAGCTAACTACATAGGCGTAGACCTCATCATTTTAGAAATATGGGAGCAGAAATATACATTACAAAATGGCAGCCCCATGATGTGTCCCCTTGTTCCCTTCTCCTCTGCCATAACTTACCTCATGTTCTGACATCAGTATGGTTTAAGTTTCCCCACCAGCAGCAGCCAATAATAATGTTGAGCAGGATTAAAGGAATGTTCACCACAACTGATGGCAGGATAAAAAGTTGAACTAGATGCTAAACCATTTTTGAGGGCAATCCTATGGTCTTTGGAACATGTAACACCATAATTGTGGCCTTCCTCTCTTTTTTGGGCCTACAACTCCTCTCACTACTGGCTCTACTGGTTAGGGCTGATAGGGATTTGTGCCACATTACAAGCCACCTGCACTGTAGGTAATTTTGTGGTGGTGCCCACAACTCTTGCTCAAAATTCTAGATGGACCCACAAGGCCAGAGACGTTTTCTACCACTGGGCTAGATGAGCGAAAAATATGAGCTTGTGTGGTTACTTATGGCTACTTATGTTCCTACCAAGGGAGCCTATCAAGCAGTTCTCTTTGGGAGGGAGTTCCAGACATCAGGGGCTACTAGTGAGAAGTACCAAGTATCCAATGGATCTCTCTGAAAAACAAAGCACATTCAGGAGGGACCCCTCCAAAGAACCTAAAAGCCCATATCAGCTATTAAAGGGTTATAAAGTTGCTCTGAACGGCAACAGCTCACTCAAAATAGGTCGCATTGGAGAGTGGAAAGGGTGGGGAAGTATTGTGTCAATCAGTTCTTGGTGAGTTTGTTTCCTCTTAGAGCCTCGTGTGGCGCAGAGCGGTAAGCGGCTGTTACTGCAGCCGAAACTCTCCCCACGGCCTGAGTTCGATCCCAGCGGATCCCAGTCGACTTAGCCTTCCATCCTTTCGAGGTTGATAAAATGAGTACCCAGCTAGCTGGGGGAAAGGTAACTGCGACTGGGGAAGGCAATGGCAAACCGCCCCGCTACAAAGTCTGCCAAGAAAGCGTCAGCGAAAGCAGGCATCCCTGTAGGAGTCAGCAATGACTCAAGTGCTTGCACAAGAGGTGCCTTTCCTTTCCTTGTTTCCTGTTACATTGAATGACATTCTATTATCGAGGTTTACCGATATTGCTAGTGTCAAGCAGCAAAGCATTACCCAACTAATATCTTCACCATCCAAAGAAACTTCATTACCTTACTGCCTTCAGACGCCCTGGGTTCTGCCTTGCAAGCCAGCATGAACTTTCATCTGGAAGCCTGTGTTTACCCACATCTGCAGTGCAATCCTAAATATTTCTCAAATCAAGTCCCCTTGAGTTAAATAGAGCCAATTCCCAGTTAAATAGATGTGGGATTGCAGCTTTATGATGCGATCCTATGCATGTTTAGGCTCCCTAGGGAATGCTGGGCATTGTAGGACTTTTTTCTGTCTAAACGTGCATAGGATTACACCCCTATCTTTCCAAAACACAAACTAGCTTCCTGTCTGGTATTCTCCACTAGAAGATAACCCTCCTATTATGAAGCCATCTAAATATGTCTACGGCTTTTATTTTATTTTATTATGAATTGACAGAATATATTTAGCCCTTCCTACTAATCCAAAGGAAAGTTCACAATAACTTTTACCTTCTGGGTCCCTTTAAGAGAAGTTTGCTGAATCATCACCATAGCAACACCAGAGAGGCCTGGTAGGTTTGTCCCAAATGTCACAGTATTTTTAAAAATTGTTTTATTTCTATGAATTTAAACAACAAATCAACTTTGCAGAAATGTCACATAGCAGGAGATATATATATATACACACACACACACATTCTAGACATTCTAGACTTGAAGTATTTCACCTCCTAAGTTTATTAGCTTTCTAACTTATCTTCCTCTAACCCTCTTGCAAATATTGTTTGAAGAAAATACACACTAGGAAATGACATGGTGGGTGGAATAAGTGTGGTGGGGAACCAGGAGTCATGAAATATGTTCTGTTTTTCATTGACAAGGTACTTCAATCCATATAAAACTGAGTCTCAGATTGATACGGACAGCAGTGAGACACCCCTGCCATTTTCTGAGCCTTTGCAAATTCAGTGGGATGTCAGGAAGCCACACATCTCTTTGTTATGCTCTAGAGAAGGATGTGGGCTTTCTCCAGGTTAAAACAAAACAAAAATGTGTTCACCAGGAAGAATTGCATGTATGGACCCCTAGCCAAAATCATTGCTGATTGTGATATAAAATCAAAATGGTGCCTCCCAATAGTGCTTAAGTGCACAATCCTATGTATGTTTAGACAGAAAAAAGTCCTACAACTCCCAGCATCTCCCAGCCAGTCATGCTGGCCAGGGAATGCTGAAAACTGTAGGACTCTTTTCTGTCTTAACATGCATAGGATTGTGCCCTCCAAAATATTAAATTAAATAAACTGGAACTACCTTCTGATGGTACCTCAAAATCTACTAGCTAAGGCAGGTTGTCCCAACCTTCCCATTAATCAATGCATTTATTTCTATACCATGTTTCAACCATAATTGCCCTCAAGGTGATTCACAATAATAACATCAGATCCTTAGATGGATCATATGGCCCTCCACAATTATAGATCCAGAATGTTGTTGATGGTGTCACGTCTATCGTCTCTGTTCCCTGAAAGGTGACAACAGCAAAGGGGGCTGTCCCCACTCCACGAGATGTTCCACTTTGATCATATCAATGGCTACTTATGGGTCATATCAATGGTTACCTTCCACCTTGATCATATCAATGGTTACCTTCCACCTTGATCATATCAATGGTTACCTTCCACCTTGATCATATCAATGGCTATCTCAGAGGCAATGATTGTTGGAGGTCCTGTAACAATTTCTCCCCAGTCTTCCTGCTGCTGTTGCTTCCACCCTGTTCCATAGAAGGACCAGCCATCCCCAAGAGGAGCATGCATTTTTTTTCATATGCATTTTTTCCAAATGTACATATGCTGTCAAACACTTTTTTTGATCCATGAATCACCCTGCAAGCTTGGAAATGTACAGACTGCAACTGCAGGTTGCATTCTATTCTGGTTTGGGAGGTATGAACTGCGTAAATCCTGAATAAAAATTAACTGAAACAAATTTCTCACACATCCCTACTCATGATTGGCAGTAGGTTTTGTACAAGCAGGAAAAAGTGCTCCACCCAATGCTTAAACCTTTGTGGAATTCATGAAATAGGAGAGATAGGCAGCTTAAACATTGTTTTGTTTTGTTTTTAAAAAGTCAACCAAACAGCACACCAAGTCAAAACCTACTTAGGAAGACCCTCCCAGCTTAGAAGAAGGTCCTGTTGCTCAATGGCTGATATGCTACCCAGTCAGCTGCCACCCCATTCTTGTATGCAAAGCACACAAGCTAGTCATATTTCCTATACTGACGGCCACAGCACAAGAAAAGCAACTACTCAATTGTCCTTTGTTCAATGACCCCCATAATATTTAGAGGCCGTGACATGTCTAGTTTGGCCTTAAGTTGCTATATTGATTCTGGGCTCCTGATTTATTTAGGTCTTATTTGAGGGTTGCTAGAATGAAATGAAGTCACAGATGCATCAAATTAACAGTTTAATAATTACAAACAGGCGATGAATGGATGCAGAAAGAAATGCAAGGATAATGCACACCTCCCTTCAGCTGATTGAAGCTGGCCTCCATTACAGTTGGCTGTGTGCTCAAGTCCCCAGAGCTCACAGACCAACAAAATTTTCCAAGCTGGTTGTGCACGTTTCCCCTTGGAGCGAGACCAAATTGGTTTGCTTTTAGTATGAGCTTATATAGCTCCTCTTACCTTCCAAAAGCGCTCAAAGCACTCCTTCCCAGGAAAAAGGAGCCCTGACATAACAGCATGAGAAGGAAACTTTCTCAGCTCTTCAGTGAGACAAGGCACAACTCCCTTACCTTAGAGATAACTAGGCAAAGTCCAAGCAGATGCAGAACTGTTGACATATATAGCTGTACTTGCTTGGCAACAATGATCTTGGCTGACTAAAAGCTGCCCGTTATATAATAGCCTACTTTGGTCGACTAAAATCTGCCCACTTTGTTAGGCTATACATGTTTCTATGCACTATAGCCTAACATAGTGGGCTATACAGGACACAACTGTGGAACTCACTACATTCCTCCCCATTCTTTATCAAACTCACTACAGTTGCTAAACATATTGCCAAATAATACTTTGGATCAATACAACGTGTAAACTTTGCATGTGCTATTCCATCTGAAAATACAGAAGAATCCCTATTAACTTAGGGTGGATAAAGATGACCGTTTGCTAAGAAGCCATTTACTACAGTGAGTTTCTAAGCATTTGTTAAGCAGATTGTCTCAACTTGCCAATCTTCAGCATACGAATCATGAATGATAGAACTTACTCTCATTATTTAAAGCACATTAGAAATATATTGCATGGTTATTCACTCACTGTTTGGTCACTTCAGGCATTTTTGGCTGTTCCTTCTTCTTCCCTTCAGCAGCTGGTTCAATGGGTGTCAGTAGCACAGCAGCACAAGAGACTATAGATTGGTGTGAATCTTCCCGGCAAACTGCAAAATAACCATAGTTTGGTTACCTCTGGTGCACTTAAGGCTTTCTTTCTTCCAAACGTCATTTTAGCACTTGCATCTCACATAACCACCAAAGAACTTACAAGTAGTTTTATGCCATCGCAACAATACTGTGAAGTAGGTCAGTTTGAGAGAGTCACCAGAAACTTTCATAACTGAGTAGGGAAAGAAACAAGCAACTTCTGTGCAATTTTAGGTCACTTAGTTTTCATGGTAGTATATGTGGGACTTGCTAGACCTGCCGGATAATCCGGCTGGGAGTCGGGGCGACGGCGCACTGCAACTAGCACGCACCGTCGCTCTTTCCCACATGTAAGACATGACAGGGCAAGGGGAAGCCCCGTCACATCTGCCATTTTCTTTACACCTTAAAGGGCCATGTGCACAGGAGCACACCGCCGGACAAGGTAAGTGTTTTTTTAAAATCTTTGATGGCTATATCACTAATTCTTGTAGCTACATCTGGTATTTACATGACACAATAGACCCTCCATCAATGTAACAGGTTAGCCTTAGCAGTCTATGGACCTGTTCAGACAACAGGTAAGCCATTGTCAGGCCACTAACCCTTTTGCAGCAAATGGTTAGTGAGCATGTTTAAACCATGGTTATGCAGTCGCCATGGTTAGGAATGGTTCCCATGACATGGTAAGCCATAATGTTTAGCTCAAAATTCTTAACCACTATGGCTTAGTGTGTCATCTGAACAGGGTCTGCATCAATTCATCATATTAAAAGATGCCCTTCTTCTAAAATAATTGAACTTAAACTTTGAAACCAAAAAGGCTCCCCCTCCCTCCTGGAAATTATTTCAAATGTCATTCTTCAGAAACAGCCTCCCTCAACCTCCAGAGATGTTGGTCTTCAACTGCTCAATGGTCAGAAATCCTGGGAGTTGTAGCCCAAAACATCTAGAGGGCACCAGCTTAGAGGAGGCTCTTTTAATGGCTAACGTGTGGAGGTATTCTTGTAATCTAAATGTCCAAGCTCATTTTAGTTAAGCATTATATTCATTTATAAGCAACCCATTGTGTTCATAGGATCTGTGTGTAAGTGTGTGTGTGTGTTGTTTGTATCCATTTCTTAGTCACCTTTCAAGACCAGAGTCTTGCCATGGCAGCTTACAGCATAAAAACAATTCACATTATAGATCAAATATACTGCTTTAATTTTTGTTTTAATTTATTAAATGCATGCCCCCATTTTCATTCTTTTCCACTAAATGCAACACTTCTAAAAATGTTCATATAATGAACCATTGCCAAAGTGTTCAAAAAATGTATTAAGAGCAGGAACCACAAACACGTACATCCCCCTAAGTTTAAGAGGTTAACGTTACAAACATTACTTAATGTAAAACATCCAGGAATGCTTACTACCAACAGCTGTTGGGTGACTCTGAAAAGAGATGGAAGACTCCGTCCAGCTCCCAGTGGTCAGGTATCTAACATTAAAAAAAAAAAAAATCACAGCCTACACTAATTAGCAACCCTGCTGTGGTAATGTAATCCTGGCTTACTTATCATGTATTTAACTATAACGTTTGCCCATGGTGTCACTTCCACCAGGGCAAAACTGCTATTAGAGCAGCACTTATAAAGTCATGCGATTAGTTATAAATTATTTCCATCCCCATAAACAGGAGGCTTTGACCTGCATGTTCTAGACATCACCTTTCTCCAGCACTCGGTTCAATCACAAATAATTCTTAGCCAGCCTCTCTTTTTTTTATCCTCAGATTAACCCCACGATTTATGTAGCGAGTACAGAAGCAAACACACTATCAACATTTTCCACAGCACAAAGCATGGAGCGCAAATACATGTCTTTGAACATCTGCATAAATACGTTGGGAAGTTGCAACCTAATTAGGGTGTTCATATCTTTAACAGTGCAGTTATGTCATGAGGCTGGTGGAGGGGGGCAAACTGGTACCTTCAAGATGTTGTGGACTACACTCTCTGATCATTGGCCATGCTGGTGGCAGTCGTAGTCCAAACCATCTGGAAGGCCTACCTCTAGTTTATGACCTCTACACTTCCTGCATTTGCCACAGGAAACACTCCGCATTTTTTTTTCTTTGCAAAGTCTGAAGACACCCTCACTGTCTTCTCACCCACGTCCAATTTCTCAGACACTTGACCTGCCACTGCCTGCACCCACTCATTGGGCCGTGAGCTTCTTTTGAGGCTCATCAAGGCCCAACAAATGCTCAGCAGCCGTCTGCCCTCACTTTGGAAATTACGTGTTTCCCCTATTATGTAAATGGAAACCATAAAGGCCCCATTAACGCAAGAGTAAAGGTATGAATGCTCCATTTGCACCTTTACTCTGGCATTAATGGGGCCTTTAAGGACGGCATTTATACAAGGCAGGGAAATAGGTAGTTTCCAGGGAAATAGGTAGTTTCTGTGGTGCACAATGGAGGCTCCAGACAAGAGCAGATGTCTGGACAATGAAACAGGCTGGATGTCAACTAGAGTGCAAATGGCACAACACTCAAAGCAAAGATGACCGAGCGTGCTCTAAAGCACATAATCATACCTTATGGTGGCAGTGAGTGCAGCAAAGAAGGCTTACTTTGCTGGCTCCATTGTGTCCTCAAGCTGCCATCCAGCAATGCTCTTTCAATTAGTCCAAGGGTTAATACTCTCCACAGCAAATGGGGCCTTGGTTCCCTCAAGGACCTGCTGTGACATTTTTGCATCTCACTATGAGGACAAAATTGCTTGTCTCTGCAGCAAACTTGACACTGTTATTAGCACAGTTCCAGGCGAGGTGTCTGCCCGATTTTGTGGGATCAGTTTCAGCTGCTACGGCCTGATGATGTTGTTAAGGTACTTGCAGCAATGTGACCAACCACATGCACTCTTGATCCTTGCCACTCCTGGCTAATATAAGCTTGCCGAAGGGGTTTGACTGGGTGAGTCCAGGCCCTTAAGACTGCTCCGGAAGCTGGAGCTAGTGCAGAATGCAGCAGCTCAGCTGTTGTCAGCATATAACTCCTTTGCAGAGGGAATTGCACTGGCTACAGGACCAGATTTAAGGTTTTGGTACTAGTGTACAAAGCCCTAAACAACTTGGGACCAGGATACCTGAGAGTGCGCCTCCTCCCTTACCAACCTGCCCGAACACTGAGGTCATTGGAGGGCATGCTCCTGGTGGTTCCACATGGATCTATGGCCCGATTGGAATCCACCAGAAGAAGAGCCTTAGTGTAATGACCCCTTCTCTGTGGAACTCTCTGCCCCTGGAGGTCAGGCCGGTGCAAACTTGAGGTTGTTTCCAGCACCTCCTGAAAACAACTGTTTCAAGAAACCTTCGAAAATTGACCAGCCACTGTATTTCTGGTTCCTTTGTTTTTAAATTGCACAATGTTAATTTGCTTTTTACATCTTCTTTCTTTTACTGTTTATACCTAAGTTCACCACTCTGGAATCTGTGTTAGATAATTGAGTGGTATATTAAATATTGTAAATAAATAAATAAATGAATAAAATAATCCATACGTAGATACATGGTATGTTTAACTGACCCTCATTTTACTTTACATTTCTACTTTACAGTAGGAGTAAATGAAACTGATGATAGGTATCAGCAGTGCAACAATTCCTACAGAACTTCCATTCTTTAATCCTTTAGTTATGATAATGCAATTGCAGATGACAATGATCCCCAAAGGGTTAGTTGCTATAAATCTGCAATTAAGCCACAGGCCAGATTCTTTAAACACTGCAGAGACACAATGATAAAACTGTAATTAATGTAATAGCACCATTACTAACAAATGAATTGCATCCTATCAAGCTTTGTCTATTTTCCACCTTCTTTCACAATAGTGACAAAGGATGCACTTATATCTGCTTTGTATGATCAAGAAACGATCCCAGTGGAGAAGGCTACTGCTGACTTATATAACCAGAAGGGACATCATATCTGAAGAGCTATGGGGTCCTTCAAATTTAAAGATACAAAGAACAATAGGACAGTCAATATCATGATGAATGATAAAAAGTAATAATCAAAGATTCTCGGAACCATACTTTGTGTAGAAAAATACACCTCGAAATAGATAAGCAAATGTGTAATTTTAAATATTCTCTTCCATACTGCTTTGCACGCTTTGATTACCTTTATTCCCAAAAGCTGAAACTCATATTTAATCAGAATGTTTACATTGCCACACAATTGCTTAACTGTCCCTCCGTCCCACCCAGTACAAATGTGATTTGCTGACATATCCATCACCACTGAGAAATGCAAGCCTCCAGTGTTGTGTTAAAATTCATAAAGCCAATGTTTGACCAGAATCTTTTGAGAACTAGTGAGCTCAAAACAATTCAAAAAGCTACTAGGGGTGTTATCAGGTTCTATTGTACAAACAACACACTTATGTCCAATGCACAATGCTATTTCCTACTGATGTGGTCTTCTCTTTATTTTTTGTTCATTTAGTAGAGTTTACATTTTTAATTTTATTCTACTTTTCCCCAAGCGATAGCCAAGGGAGGGGAGCTATGGAGATTCGCCCTGAGGTAGCCATTGGCACCCTTCTCATGGGCATAGCCATGGTCAATGGGGCTGTGGCGGAGCATCAGTGGTTCCGTGCGGCGGTGGCTGCCAGACAGCGGCAGTGGGAGGAAGAAATAGAGAGGTGGGTATGCCGCCGCGCTGACCTATGGGCCGCCCTCTGCCGAACGAGGCTAGCCATGGTGGCCGCGTATGGAGATTACATGCGCCGCACAAGTCACCGCCGCCGCTTCTGGGTCCAGCCGACGAGCAAGGACTGGTGGGAGAACTTTGTTCTAAAGGAGTGGGACGATGAGCAATGGCTGAGCACCTTCCGCATGAGCAGGGGCACATTTTTTGAAATCGTAGAGGAGTTGCGGCCGCATCTGGAGAGGAGTGTCACTGTCATGCGGAGACCTATCCCAGTGGAGAAACGGCTAGCCATCACCATATGGAGGCTGGCTACCTCTACAGGCATCTACAGGACCACAGCAGAGCAGTTCGGGGTAGGATGCCCTACAGCGACACAAATAGTCCTGGAGGTGTGCTTTGCCATGGAAATGAGCCTCCTAGCACGTACAGTCAAGATTGGGAACGTGGCAGAGGTGAGTGGGGGGGGAATGCGCTTGGATCAGGCGCTAACTTTTGCGGACGTCCGCAAATCCGGAAACAATGCACGTGTCGGTAATATGCCCTGTGTTTTCTGTCCCGCAGATCATGAATGGTTTTGGGGTGCTGACGTTCCCTCATTGTGTGGGCGCGGTAGATGAAATGCACATTTCTATCCAATGCCCGATAAGGCAAGCCTCAGAATACATAAACAGGAATGACGACTACTCCATGATTCTGCAGGGGACCTGCGACCACAGGGGCCGGTTCATCAATGCTGAAATAGGATGGAGCGGCAAAAACCATGATGCCTACATCTTTGCCAACTCAGCCCTCTGTGAGACGATGGATGCAGGTCTGTTCGTGCCTACCCATCCCACCATCAGATTGCAGGGGCAGCAGATCCCACCCTTCATTGTGGCGGATGGCGCGTACCCTTTGCACAAGTGGCTGATGAAACCCTATGGTGGGGCAGTTACTCCACAGCAAGCCCACTTCAATCGCTGTCTTAGGTGAGCACGCCTTGTGGTGGAGCAGGTGTTCGGCCGCCTCAAGGGGAGGTGGCGGAGCATAGGCGTGCACCTGGAGCTGGCGGAAGAAAACATCCCCTCGGTCATCAGTGCTTGTGTCATCCTGCACAACATCTGCAAGACCAAGGGACACGCCATGTTCGTGGAGGCGGCGGACCACAAGGCTGTTGAGCTGGCTACTCTGGGCGAGCCCTACGTCAATGAGGCAAATCTGCACACCCAGGAAGGGCAGAGAGTGCGGGATGCCGTCAAAGACTTCCTGTGGGCTAACCGCCGCTGACAGCCTGTCTCCTCAAACTGGACTGTGCTTGTTCCCCTGTGCAGTCCTTCCAGTCCTTTACCCCAGTGTAACGTCCTCCGCACCACATGTATTCAATAAAAACCATTCAAACTGCACCACGTCTAGTCTTCCTGAGTCTACCCCGAATGGCAAACCCTGCTCATTGGCATCGGCTGCTTATTTGTGCATGTACAGAAGTGCGCAATTCCGAAAAACGTCAACAGGGGGAGCGAACGTGAGGCCTACCCTGGTCAACATGGAGCCTCGGAGGGTCGCCTACTGGCAGGAGCCCGAGACCGAGATGCTCCTTGAGCTCCTCCTGCAGTCTGGTAGGGCGGAGCGCCTCATGAGCAGCTCCAGCTTCCAGACTATAGACATCTACAGGAGGGCTGCAAGCAGCCTCTCGATCGCGGGCTACTCCCGCACTGCTGAGCAGTGCCGGAGTAAATTCAAGGTCCTAAAGGCGGCCTTCTTTGAGGCTCTGGAGTGCTACCGGGGTAGCCCTCCCAGGAGAGCCCAGCCCCCCTTTTACATGCAGCTGCATGAGTTGTGGGATCGGGCTGGGCGACCCTCATGGCAGGAGCGGCACCCAACAAGTAAGTGCACTTTGTTTCACTCTGCCCCATCCCCCAGCAGTCCAGCCATGCTGAAGGTTCCCTGAACCACCTGGTATAACCAGTGCCCCTCTATGTGCTGGTACCACTCAGGCTCAGCCCAGTGCCTTTTGCACCTGGTCATTTCACCATCCCAGCCCATGTATTATGCCTGTTGGCAGGAAGGTGGGAAGGCAACCCCCCATCCTGGTTCCATGTAGGCACTGGTCCCTAGAGCTGCTCACCACGCCCATCCAATGTGGTTCCCAATGTGGCATCACATTGCACAATGGATGTTCTGCCCAGTGTTGCCCACTAACTGATGCATTCCTGCCTATTGCCTTCACAGGGCCTCAGCGTCCGCACCTCCGAGCAGTGATGGAGGAGCCAGTGGTGGCAGAGGAGGACCCAGCAGAGGAGGGCAGTGGGGAGGGTGCACCCCTTCCTGAGGTAGCCACCCCAGAGCAACCTGCCCACAGCCCACCCACCGCACCAACTGGTAAGTCCACAGCCCTTCCACAAGCAGGGGTTGGTGCAGGTGCCAGGCACCATCTGCTTGGGGGGTGGGGGTAGAGGCCACATGCATTGGAGAGGGAGTGGTGGCCATCAGTATGATGGCATCCAAATGAGCAGGTATGTGGCCTACTCCCCACCAGGTTGTGCACCATTCCACCTGCCCATCCAGTCCCACACTAGCATTCTGCTTGTGCACTCCCCACTCACATTCCTCCCCTCCTCAACAGCCCTTCTTTTCTGTGACAGGTGATGGAGCTGCTGTGCCCCCCCCCCCCAGTGGTCACTCCAGACCTTGTGCGGGCCATCAACCGCATGGAGGGGACCCTGCGGAGAACTAGTAAGTACTGATGCCAGTGTTTGATGTGCTCATGGGATGGTGCTGCAGCACACATGACTAATACCGTCTTTATTTTTGCAGTGCATTCCTTGGAACAGAGGGTGACCTGCCTGGAGCGGGATGTCCGGGACCTTAAACGCACCTGCAGGCAGGATGCTCAGGACCACCAGGACCCGTGACTGCGGCAGTTTTATTGTTTTATTTAAAAAATGTGTTAAAAATAATGTTTCTTAAAAAAAGTAAATATATTCTTTATTGTTTAAAGTTGTGTGTGTGCTTCTCTGCAGTGCTTGCCCAGGGGCCCTGGCAGGAGTAGGAGGAATGGTGAGCCACCCCACCCCAACCCACCCCCACACTCAATACTACCATTCTCCCCCTTCATGGGGAGTAGAGCTGGCGGTCCTTGGGGTTACGCTTCGGCAACTCCCTGCAGTGCTGTTTGGCGGGGGGGGGGCTGTGTGGTTTCCCAGGCACTGCAGGGGGAGCTGCTGGAGGCTCCAGGCACCTGCCCCTGGCCTTTCCCTTCCCCCCCCCACAGCCGCTGTGGGTGCCTTGCCCCTGCCCTGTGCCCCCACAGCCGCTGTGGCTGCTTTGCCCTTTGCCCTGCATTTCCCCCCCTGGGGTGGGGCACAGAGAGGTTGCTCCTGGGGTGGTGTGTCCTCCCTCTGGGGTGGGGGTTGGGGAGCCTGCTCCCAGAGTGGCCCAGGGAGTGGCTCCTCCACTAGATGGCTGCCTCCCACTCCACCAGCTTCTGGCCCAGTAAGAGGCAGTGCTCTCACAGAAACATCCCTATGCATAGGCGGGCCAGCCCTCAGACCTGTGAACACTGGGAGGATGGCAGTGACCAGCCCCTCCAGAGAGCTGGCTAGCCTATCCACGGAGCGCACCATTGCTGCCCCCTGCTCAGCATCTACTTTGTCTTGCTACTTTGCGCTGGCCACGTGTTCGCTGAAGGTCTCAGAGTCACGCTCGAGGACTTGGAGGATGCGGGAGTTGTCTTCTGCTGCCTGGCGCATGATTTCAAGTGCAGCATCTCCTCCTGCCTTCTGTGAGCGGTGGTTCCGAATCTCTGCCAGGTGAGATGCAGGTGACAGGGTGGCCTTGGGGTTTGCCACCCCTGGATCTGTGTGGAGAGGTTGGGGAATTCAGCCACATGCTGCAGCAGTGAACAGGGGAGGTGAGGAGCAGGTGGAGTGTCCAGTGCCATACAGGGACACCACCACATTGGGTCAGCACAGTGCTGCACATCTAGCCGTCCACTTGCAGAAGAGGGCACAGCAGCTGAAGTGCCACTTCCTGCCTGGCAGTGAAAGGGTGGGGATGTTGGGCTACAACTGCTCTTAGCAACTGAACAGCTGGCAGTGTGGCTAGTGGGTGCCTAACTGTCAACATTGCATTCCACTGCCAGACACTTCAGTGCCGTTATCTCTGAGAGCCGTTCCCATGGCCGAGGAATGCTGATTCCCACTGCATCGACCTTGGTGCGTCTGCCTCCCTGAGAAATGCAGACTCCTTCCCAACCATTTCCACCCCCAAACCCCTCCTGTTGGTGTGACTGAGTGAAGGTAGAGTTCAGTCACACCCACCCACCACACTAACTACACCTTTCCCAATTCAGGACATCCTGCACAGGGCACCTGCCAGGGTGCAGTGTAGATGCTTGCCTATCTACATGCACCCACACACCTGTGTGTGAGTACTGGCGCCTCCCCAGCATGTGTGAGTGGTTGCAGGAGCACACATGTGTGCCTCAGGAGTCCGGAGTACTCACCAGGAGCACTTGCTGCATCTGTGCTGTCCCTGGAGCCAGCTTCAGTGGATTCTGGGGGTCTGCCAAGGCAAAGTCAGGGCTACGTCACCAAGCACAGTGACACAGTACCTATGACTGGTGCAGAGCCATTTGCCAGCCCTCCCTCCACAAAGGAACAATGGGCATGGTGTGGGGATGCTGTATGTAGCACCCAGTTAGTTGTGCAGTTTGCCTGCTGGTGCCCTTGCCTGCTTCGCTGGCAGAGTCTTCAGCTGTGATGCTCGAGTCTTCATCATCTGGTGGCATGTAGGAGAAAACATTGGAGGTAGGGGGAAGGGCAGCTACCAGTCACCAGAGGTGCACGGGTCACAAATGCAGCACTTCCAGCCCCCCTTGATCCATGCAGTTTGCGTGGAGAAGGCAGGATTCCCACTGGCATGGGATGCTGTGCTTCTGCCCCCACCTCCTGCCCCCTGCCAGCAAGCCTGTGGGGAGCCTCTGCAGTCCCATTGCCATAGTTGGTTGGGATGTATAGGGGTGGGGTGGGGGAGGCAGATGGGCACACTCACCAGCTGATGTGCCTTCGTCCACATCCCTGCTGAGCGAGCTGGTTTCGCTGGCATCCTCAAACATGTCCTGGGAGCCCACAGAAAGAGAGGGTGGTGGCTGAGTGGCTTGGGGAGTTATGCGTTTGGACTGTGTCCGAGTAATTTGCAGACTGCCTGCCACACGTTTGGGGCACACCGTGGTATCCCCACGGAGAATGGCATGTAATTTATCGTAGCACGGGCACGTGGTGGCATTGCTGCCTGACCTCTCATTATGGTTCCTCACACGCCGGTAGTCTGTCCGCATGCCCTTGGTTTTAGTGCGGCATTCTTCTGTGGTTCGCGTATGGCCTCTCTTGCCCATCTCCCGTGTCACTTGTTGGAACACATTAAAGTTGCGGTGGCTAGCCCTCAGCTGCTCTTGAATCCTCTGTTCTCCCCAAATGTCCAGCAGATCTAGAATCTCCTGGTGCCGCCAAGTCGTTCTCCTCCCTTTCGGACCCATGCCAGATACCTACACAGGGGCCAAGCAGAGAGAAGGGGGGCTCGTCAGTTTCCACACCAGTGGAGGTGCGAAACCGGCATCAGCAGCCTACCCCTATCACTCTGCCCCCCAGCAAATGCAGTCGGAAGGAGAGGGGAGTGTATTGACACTGTGCAGAGGCCCCCAGGACAGGTGCCCACCCCTGGGCTGATGGTTCCCTGACCTTCCGCCGTGTGGCCGCTGGAAGATGGCCGCCCACCCTCGGCTGTTGCCCCCTTACAGCCAGCTTCCGTGTACCCACACCAATAGGCACACAGCCCTGCGTGCCTCTACCGTGCCCCTCATTCCCCGTTCGCCTTTACATCTTCCGCGCACCCTAAACCACCGGCATTTGGACGGTCCCTGTGGCTGCCCACCATGAGGACTCACCAACTTCCCATTACTGTTGGATGCCCACCTTTCCAAAAAGTGACCCACACAGAGCTACCGAGCTGCACATATCCCATCCATCCCCCAGACCCCCTCACCAGCTACTTTTCCGGTCCTCCGTTCGTGCACAAAGCGAAACTGTTGGATTAAAAAAAAAGCCGCTAAGCCGCTGCCACAGCTGCGCACAGGACGCAAATGGCAGAGGCGGTTTGGCCAAAGGCGCTGACCACTCCCCTTAGCATGCCTTTTCCTGACCAGTGCTGACCACACCGAAAACCGCACTGACCTCATGTCCTCCCACACCTCCGCCTCCCGAATCCAAATTAGCGCGCGCCGACAGGAAAAAGCATGCTTAAAGTCGATTCATAAAACACGGGAAAACAGAGGTTTCACCACAGGATGACCATGGATCCTGGTGAACGTCATCTGGATCTGTCGAGACGACGACGGTATGTAATGCGCGCTACAGCCCCGTCTAGCAACGCCCCAAGTCTTCTTTTAATTTTCAGTAGGTGCAGGGGTCCAATCTAGATTTTAAAAGCCTCCTTATGATCCGCCCCCCAAGCTAGGGTCCAAGCCCAGACTGGGGCTGTGTGTGGCTGTGATAGATAGATATAAAATAAAAGGACATAGTTGCTAGACACACATTTAAAGAAATGTCAGTTCTAGCCCTTACTATGATACGTTCAGAGATACTACAAATACATCTGTGTAGGCAGCTGCTATGTTACTTCTTACAACTGATAGGGCTTTCCTCGCTTCATTGCTGGACTCCACTGGAGAATAACTTGGCATTAGACAATCCAAACATCACAGCATTAAGTAATGGAGCTTAGTATAGAATATATTATTAAAGGGTTGGTTGGTCCTGAGATAATGTGGTACTTGTGCCTCTGATTTGGCGGCATAGGAGAAAGACAACCCTGATTATTTTTCGTCAAGGTATTATTATAGAGGAAGATATCACATCTGAATGTTTCCAGCATCGTTGTTTGCGACTTGTTTTGTGACCTGCTCATTACTTCTTCTTCTTTTTTTAACCACATTTTCAAATGAGTTATAGGTTTCTGCGCTAGATTACAGAGCTGAGCCACAACCATCAAGATAATTCTGTCAAATTGCAGTAGGTGTCATAATTCTATGGTATGACTTATCCATTAGCAAATAAAATGATCCCACTCATTTTATTTAAGGTCAAAATCAAGACCATCTTTTTTTAAAAAAGTGGTGATTTCTTTCACAACTGAGCTTTTTAAAATGCTAGAAGAAAATATCCATTGAACAGTGTGTGTGTGTCTGTGTGCGCACACGCATGCCAGTGTGTCAGTCCCGTATTGCCAGGGTCATCACTGTTTTCAAGATAATCCTCTGTCTTAATTATGCCTGGGAAAGATTTGCAATTTTTTTCTCAAACACACAATGAAGAGCCCTTTCTCAACCACCACAAGCAGAAAGAGACCGATGGCATGAAAATATAGGGATGGATGGACTCATTCACGTCCAGGCCAGGCTGCCACTGCCTGCCCCTGGTCGTGGCTTCTTGCAAGCTTCTTCATGGTCTCATTCACACTTTTAATTTGGCGTAAATTGTATTCTTTATATCCACCATTTATGCAAGGTAGGATATACATAACTATGGAGGCTCCAGACCAGGGAGGACAACTGCCAGGTGCGCATCAGGCCACGGGACGCCCTAAATACGAAGCACATTTTCTAACTGGTGTACTCCTTCCCAAGTCATTGTCATTACATACATACTTATGGCTAAGTCCAAGTAAGCAGCCAGGACACACTGAAGTTTCTCCATGCTGCTGAGTACATGATCATGTGGAAAATGTAAGTACTGCTTCTTTGCATGAGAGAAACGAACAACAGGTCAACGATCACACAAATGTTTATAGTGCATATTTTGTTAGTGCTTATCTAATGGGCAATTAATTCATGAGGTTCCATTGTGCATTGACTACACATACGAAGTACAACTGAATGCCATGTTTGCATTAGTGTACACCCATAAAGATGCATACAAATGTCAAAAGCACAAATCCTTAGTAAAATTCCCAAAGTTGTTTGGGGGATCATATGTCATTGCTGTTAAAGAGACTCTATTGTACCTCTCCTCTGTTAGATATGCCAACTCTTAAGAATATGCCTTAGGCATTTTTCCTTTGTTATTGATTCTAAAAATGAAATAATGGCACTTAGTGGCCACACAGTTTCACTACACCCCATGGCTTGTTGGTGGTGGCGGCTAGAATTTAGGTAGTTACACATTTTTCTCAGTATTATTGCTCAAAGAGCAGAATAAAATTCAAGAATGGCAGAGAGATATAGTTCAACCTATTTCACAGAGTAAATGGGTGTGGATTAGAAAGGAAAAAAACACATTCTATCTATATTGTCTTCAAGTTGACCTAAAGGAACATTTATACATAGTTCAGTATCAATGGTAACTTATCCACCATAGGATATCTTCAGTCTGTAATAAGTAACATTATGTATGTTTGTGATGTTGTGCTTGATGTGTTGATTTGTTTCATGTCCAGTTGTTCAGCAATTTTGGAAGGAGATCATTAGGATGACCGAAGAGATAACAGGCCACATTTTCCCAGTAGGTGCTAAAGTGGTTATACTATGTTATTTGAAGAATATAGAGCCGGAATCTCACTTTGAGTTAATAATTAAAGGTGCAATCCTATGGCCTCTAGGTGCTGTCTAGAGAGGATTTTTCAGTTTCTGGGAACTGAGTTTGGACCCATGGCTCTGACCTCGGTTCCCAGAAATCACCCTCCCTGCCCCCACCTCCACCACACAACCCTCTAACCTGCACAGTTCTTGCCACGCAAGCTACATCTCCACACTCATAAATGGAGCACAGAGAAGGCAAAAAGGGGGTGGTCCTGTGAGTGGGGAGGGGACAAGACCATAGAAGCCATGAAATCAGCTCATGTGCCACGTGGCCTCCCCCTCCTGCTCTGAAGGACCCTTGCTAGGCAGGCAAAATCACCCATCTAGTCAAAAATGTAGCATGAATGGAGCATGGAGGTGAGGATCACCTCTGTGCTCTGGCTGCCCTGCATTGGATAGTCATCACCATCTGAGTTCAGAGGCTGATGACTATCTCCATAGGATTGTGGCCTAACTCATTGTTGCCAGCTAAGATATGTATAGGTACTAACTCAGGGTCAGGGTCAGTAAAGCTCCTCCGTTTTTTAAATGTTAATTAAAGATATGGCATATTGCTGTCAGGTCTAAGATTTGAAAAATCAAAGAGGGGCAAGTATTGAGGGATTCATGAGAAAGTAGATTCTATGTGTACCTTATTGAAATAAAACCTTGCAGGATGCTCTTCAGCCTCTGCCACCCCCTTTGTTATGAATAGTGCTAAAGCTATATGATTTACGATTGCAAATAATTCAATACATAAACCAATAAAACTCCTGAATGGCAATATGAATAAATACATCAGTTCTAAAAATGGTGTGCATTATGTTGTCATAGTTTGAGTAAAATCATAAAGAGTACCCACACAAAGATGGTTCAATGAAACATATAATTGTATCCTGTTCTGTATCTGTGCCAAACGAACACATTCACATCTCTGAGACAAGACTCTACTTAGTATGTAGAATAGAATTTCAGTTCAACCCAAGAATCTGACAGCTCAGTGAATACAGTAGAAAGATACATGCTGATGCCCATAAAACCTAGATCATAGCAAAACAAGAGGGGAAAACATAACACGAATGTGCTGTTGGAGAGTGGCTTTAGTTTTGGAAAACAAGTTTGAAATGTTTTTATGTTTATTGTACAGATATACATGATAAGGTGAAGTAATTTCTCCCATGGGGTTGTAGCCAAACATGGGAGCAGAAGGAAAACAGCTGCTAGAACTGATCTGCAGAGACTTGTGCAATAGTTTCACCTAAAAATATGTGCAGTGCTATAACAAGTTGGGTCTATAGTAGTTCTTGTGATTCTGCAAGATTTTTACACCAGGTCTTGCATGATGGAAGATGACTAGTTTGGTTTCACTTCTAGCAGCACAGAAACTTCCTGATTGTTAGAGCAGTATGTCAATGCAACCAATTACCTAGGGCAGTACTGAGCTCTCCCGCACTAGAGGCATTCCAAGATGCAGCCAGACAACCATCTGTCAGGTATGCATTAATGTGGATTCCTGCACTGAACAGGGGGTTGGACTCAATGGGCTTATAGTCTCCTTCCAACTCTACTAGTCTATAATTATATGATTCTATGAAACATCTTTATGCCAGGTATGGCTATTTATCCCAGTAGTGTTTGCTCCAACTGGCCCTGGGCTCTCCAGATTCTCAGACAGAAATCTTCCTCATCACTGCTACCTGATCCTTTCAACTGGAGGTGCCAGGCTTGAACCTGTGACTGAATGCATACCAGCAGGGGTACAGATACTGAGCTACAGTCTCAAGTTTCTCACACAATACTCTAATACAATCTTTAAAGACACCTTCCACAATATTTGCCTTTGGAATGTGTTAGATTTTATTATTTAACACCGCAAAGGCAAATATTGTGTAAGTATTATTGGGTTTTGGTCTGGAAGCCATTGGTCTAAGAGTGTGGGATAGAAATGTTTTAAATAAATAAGTAAGGACATTTGTGGATCCAACTCACTGTCATTTTATACAATACAGTTGATATGATGTACACACAATCCAATATATCACTAATGCAGTTGTATTGTCTCAAAGGCCTAATCTACACAAAACAGGATATTGTACTATGAAAGTGGTATATAAAAGGCAGAAGCCACACCAAGCAGGATTTAACACTATGAAAGTGGTATGAAAGCAGTATATGGTATGTGTCAATGGGCCCAGTGCACTTCAATACCACGATAAAGCAGTAGTGTGGCTCCTTCTTTTTATATACCACTTTCATAGTGCTTTCATAGTGCAATATCCTCCTTGGTGTAGAACTGGTCAAAGTTTTTCTAAAACAAATTTCAATAAGAGTCCCCCGCCCATGAGATTAAGAGGAATGAACAATATATAATATTTGTTTATCAAACCACTCCCTTTAAATGAATATTTAAAGTTAAATTTTAAGATTTGAATCGCCCAGAGAGCTTAGTTTTGTGAACCGCCCAGAGAGCTTCGGCTATTGGGCGGTATAAAAATGTAATAAATAAATAAATAAATAAATAAAATAAAATATTTTAAACCCTCATTATAACAATGTTTCCACCGATTTAACAACCAAAGGTAGTATATCTCTACTCCTCCTACTCAATTCATTCCAGAGAGAACATGTTATCTTTCTTTACTTAGAAATATTGTAAAAGATAATAGTTTGAAACAATTCGTTCATACATTAAAACTCAAGTGCTGGTCCCTTTGTTATAAAATGGATGGAGACAGTTTTACACAAGGGGAAAAATAAGTCAAAGAAAATGGTTTGTAAACAAATTTCATTAAAATTTGCACGTATCCCTTCATCTTAAATGGAATGTTTGAAGAAATTAATACTAGAAAATGCATATTGTGTTGGTGGTATTGAATATATAAAATTGACAATGTAAGTTATTACTCCATCAAGATATACCCTTCTTTTTTGTATTATGTTTCTCTAGAAAAAGAGTGTAAAGTTCAAAACACTTCAGCCCATTCTTCTAAAAATTTACGATCCTGCATTTGTCGTTGATTAATTATATATACGCAGAAAATTACGTATTGAAAGATGATAAGGCCTAAAGGCGTATCAGAATTATTAGCATGCTTCCACAACAGTTTGCAAAAATTAACAGGCAACAATCAAATACAAACTGACTACAAAGAAAGAAAGAATTTTAAAAGCCTTAAAACATCAGGCAATGAGATGACTGTTGATCCCTGTGAGTTCCTATTTCACACCTTTGAAGCCGACTGAAAATATTTTTTAAAAAATGCTGTAGGAATGTGCTTCTGAAGATGAGGCAAGCAATAGACGCGCGGGACTCCCTCATCACATGTCTTAATAGAACAGAAGAAGAGAGAATTTCCAGTGGCAATCAGGCATATCTCTATGTTTAAAAAACACAACCTGAATTTACGATCTATCTACTGGCTTAAACTGAATCACAGTGAAATGCATTTAACTGAATTTTGGAGCGCATGATCACACACATTATTAGAACTTATTTAGGAACATACTACTAATTAGTTCACTAAACCGCTATTTATGAGAACATGATTTACTTTAACCTCTAGTGTGCAATTACTCTTGGCAGATTGGAATTTAAGAATGTGTCTAAAACTGGTACTTGACATTTGTCCAAGGAAACTGCAGTTTATTAACAAATGAACAAACATTTAAAGTTGATGCAATATATTTCAAATTCTAATAATATTAGATGTTTTAGACCATGGACTGCAGTGATTTCCTGGTTTCAGGCTGAAAATATTGTTTTCAAGGAAATGGGATTCCAAAATATTTCCTGACAAGCCCATTGATTGTGAGAATATTCACTTTCTTCAGTTGAGGGTCACTGTTTCCCCTTTTTGCTTCTAAGCATTAATGTCTTGCCTGTCAACAACTCTGAACCTGATTTCTTCTGAAATGACTGTTGCTTGTTTCTGTTGGGCTGAAATTGTTACAGATTTGCTGCTGTTGAGAGCGACCAAGCTATAGTTCTCCATTTAGGAAGCCCTTGGCTGCCAGTGAACTACTGATACTGGTTTAAATGTTTTAGACAAAGACTGAGTCACAAATTGCTGCAGATTGGTTCAGTTCTGGTTTCGTACTGACAAGAATTATTAAGGGAAGAATGTTTAGACTTCGGGCAGGATCTTGTAGCCTTCCAGATATTTTGGCTTACAAATCCCACTAGCTCTAGCCAGCACAGCCAATGATGAGGGATGATGGAGGTTGTAGGCCCAAACATCTAGATAGCCAAAAGTATGGGTGAGTGAAATTTGCCTGCGCCTGCCTCGGCGGACACTCACTTGTCACCACCGCCATTCGCTAGCTGGGCTGCACAAGCCTCTTCTCAGAGCTCGGGAGTCGCCTGCCATGGCTACCAAAATCATACACTTCCCCTTCTGTGTCAATGGTGGCCATAAATGCCCTATTAACACAAGGGGAAATGCTTTACCCTTGCATCGGTGAGGCCTTTACTGCTACTATTGATGCAGCGGAAGGAAGTATGAAATTTCTGGAGCATGCAGAAATTGCGCACTTCCCCACATTGTGGTAATTTTGGCCACCATTAACGCAGAGGGAGTGTGCCATTGCGGCAACCAGAGTGGGTGGCTGTTGAGTGCTTAGGTGCAGGTCCACACTTGCGCTGAATGCAGCCAACTTGGTCTGGGGGCGCAGACATGGGGAGGGGGTGTCCGCAGGACTCATGGACCCAGTCGGGCACTCGTGGCATCCCTAGCCACAAGTTACTCAGGGCATTTTTATACAAGAGGCTTAGCAGGGCTCTTGGTTCAGTTGAGGTTGCAATGCAAATATGAAACCTGAAACTGACATGAAACTTTTCCCCTCGGGAGGGGCTGTAATCTGCGAAAGGATGGGAGAAGGGGAACAGGGGAGTAATGTATCCACCCATAGGCCCTAGGGGCAAATAACTTCTTCCTCTCCCCCTCTTCGCCCCCCCTTCTTCCTCCTCTCTTTTTCCCACTTTAGGGCGGGAATTTGGGAAGAGCTAATTGGCTTATTGGGGAAGAGCGGGGAAAAGCTCGGGCTGCTGGGAAGAAGGCATCCCAAGATCCACTAGTGCTAACCGTCCCTTTTCTCTTCTGAGCATGCCCAATGACACTAAGGATGACGATTTGGGCTAGGAGCCAATCAATGATTTAAGATGTTTTGCCTTCTGTATAAAACCAAAGGTCAACCTTTGTTCATTGTCTCGCTCGCTCATTTTGAACTGCGGGAGAGAATTCCGTTGTGCAAGGGATTTTTGGTACCTAATGGTGGAAATAAAACCTTTTTCCGAAAATCTGCATCCGGATGCTTTTTATTGGACTCAGTTGGTTCGTATTCCACAATATTTGTAACACCAATTTATGTGCAAAATGCCCTTAAGGGCAAAACAATGCAGAATGTGCAAAAATGCCATTAATGTTAAAGCAACCTTTAAATAGTCAAAAGCAGGAAGATAAAAGCTAAGCTACACATCGGATGCAACTCAGCCATACAGTACATATATATTTAACCATACTGAGATGGCAGGATTCCTGCTCTTATAATAATTCATGTCAACCACAACTCTCTTTTTTTAATACAATTGTTAAATAAGGTCACAGTTCATTACCAGAATCATATCTGGTGTAAACACAGGAAGTTCATTAAAACCGCTGCTTAATGAGCCATAGTCATGATAAACATCAAGAGTAATTTCAACTGACTAGGGCTAGGCCCCTTGAGATGGCTTTTCTATCCATTACATCTGATTGCTATTTATTAATTATGCTTTGAATAAATAGGAAGTGTCACAAATCTGCACAATATTTACTTTTCTACCTTTATGTCAATAGAGGCCTACAGGCAGAGACAAATATATTTAATTTTATGCACAAGTGACCAGTTGACATTCAGGATATTAATTTTCAACTAAATCCAATATAGCTCAGTCTTACACATAAGCCAATGATAGATGCCCAACAAAGGAAGATCCTTACAAACATTTCCTCTTATTACACAATAGTCTGTGAGGAAGCCATGCTCTTGTAAAAATGTAATTTTAATGGTGTTTGTATTATTTTATTCTATTTTTTCACCACTCCGAAATGTGTAAATAAATTGTAAATAAAATAAATAAATAAAATATACAAAACCGCAAGGACATAAATCCTTTAGTTTGAAGTCGGTTTAGCCTGTAAATGACTTCTTTGGCCCCTGGGTGTTTTTTCTCTCTCCCTTGTACTGTGCTTTTTACAATTTTCATTAGTGAATCTGATTATTTCTTTTATTTAAAAATATTTATACCACTTGTCAAGTAAAATATACCCAAGTGGTTTGCAATAATAAAACCATAATGCAAACATAAATGAAGCTAAAACAATCCCTCTACTAAAGCAACCACAACAACCCAGCAGGGATGAGTTAAAAATTATAGGACAGGTTTAACAAATCAACAAATTGCCAAGGTATTGTATTTTATATTATGGTTTTATACTGTTGTTTTATACTTTGAATGGTTTTAGTTTTTGTGACCCGCCCAGAGAGCTCCAGCTATTGGGTGGTATAGAAATGTAATAAATAAATAAGGGGGGAAAATAAAGTCTACAATATGTACCTAAATTATCACAGCAGACGGCAGACTTTTGGGTACCTTACTGGGGCAGATGTTAACCTCTGAACAACACATAACCTAATAATGCAATGAGTTAGCAAAATAAACCTTTTAACTGCCCAAACTACTATGCAATAGCCAGAATAGTATGCTGTAGCCTGCAATTCCCCTGAATACCAGGGACAGTGCAGGCTCTGAGAGGCCAGAGAAGACATTCAGGAGTGATCATGTTGATGGTCTCATCTCACCAAAATGAGACCAGGGACACAACAGGATCTTCTTTATCACCCAGAACCCCGCCACGATGTAGAGTTCCCTAATTTGGGGAGGGGGCGTACCATCGTAATTGGGCTCAACATTGTTATGTTTGAATAGGTTTCACATTTGTATGTGACTTATAGCAGTGGTTCCCAATTGGTAGTCCGCGGACCCCAGGGGGTCCACGTAACCCACCCAGGGGGTCTGTGGCAACATTCACATATTCACCATTCATTTCTGGAGTCCACTGACAATGAATTCCTACCAGAAGTAAAATATAACATCACTGAGCGTGATATAGCAACTAGCTTCAGAGATTACTTCCCTGCACCTAATTCTGAAAATTCATGGATAAGGAACCCTTCTGAATGTGGTGATGTACACCTAACAACTCTATCTGCAGAAGAGCAAGATGCACTTGTTGACGTGACTTGTGATGGTTCATTGGAATCATTTTTCAAAGAATATAGACTGGACCAATTCTGGGTGATGGTTTTTCCTGATTATAAGAAGTTAGGTGAAAAAGCTTTGTAACATCTAGTTCCCTTTTGTTCCACATATCTTTGTGAACAAACATTTCCAACATTTTGTTATATGAAGAACAACCACAGAAATTGGCTCGATGTTGATCCAGATTTGAGATTATAAGTAGGAAATATTGAACCGGATATGGAAGGGATTGTTTGGGACAAAAAGAGGCATGATTTCTCCCATCACATTTAGGTTTAGTAGCTGCTAGACATGTCATAATTTTTTTCAATTGTAAACTAGACGTTAGTAAAATTAAATTCGTCTTTATATTCGTAACTAAATAATTGTCATTTTTGCACGGTAATATCACAAATTTTATGGTCTGATTTTTTAGTATACCTAAAATCTTTGGCTTATTAGGGGCTACCCCTTATTTTCTCCAAAAAATTGCTTCACACAGGTAACTACCATAGAGATAATAATTTTTTTTTCAAAAGTAGGGGGTCCATACTTGGCATTTGAAAAACAAGGGGTCTGCAGTACTTAGCTAATTGGGAACCACTGACTTAGAGAATTTGTTTTATGAGGAAACTAACATGTATTAATAAATGAAGCAAAGATGATTGCACTTTATACTTGGCAAATGCAGGAAAACACATACACCCAAGGAAATGTTTATATGAATAACTTATTCTACTATTCTGCTAAAAGCTATATGTTCAGGGGCTCTGGAACTAAAATTGCAGAACTAGACCTGTGGGCAATTCAGGAATTCATACTATGAACTCACAGACCTCTGGAGGTCCAGAGAGAATAAAGATCAGTAACATGGCTTGGACTGGCCAGTCCAGATACCTCATCTCATCTGAGTAGGGCTCTATTGTTTGTCTGCTCCCAGCTTTGGATCTAGCTTAATTACACGGGAGTTTCCCAGTTCTTTCTGATCCTTCCCTTCTTCCATTATCACTTCCTACTGCCTGACCTGACCTGATCCTGATTTTCCCAGAATTTAGATGCTCATTTTCGCTACACACTTCTACTGTTGACTATCCTACAATTTTCAGGGCAGTAAAGCAGTTAGAGTGCTAGAGGAGAGAAAAATATATAGAAATGCATATGCAGCAGTTAACAAGAAGTAAAGAATGAACACTGAAGACAGCAATACCAAAATAAAAATCCTACATGGCAGAAATACTAGAAGATTTCCAGGAAACAAACATTTTCATGCCTCAGCAGACCACTGGTAAGGCAGGGAGCAACTGCACATCCTTGCTGATTCAGGGAGTTGCATTCCAGGTGCCACAACAGAAAAGGCTCTTTCCTGCATTCCCACCAATGAAATCACAGATGATTCAAGGTTATGCTTTCCTAGATGACCAGGAAGAATTACATGGTGGACAGGGCTACCATTTCTCAGCCCTAAACTTAAAGGGAAATAAAAGGAGAGACAGGAGAACCATGTATGCCATCATGCACTCTCTAGAGCGCCCTTCCCCAACCTGGTGACCTTCAGATGCATACCCATGGTGATAGGAGTGGACATCCAAAACATCTGAAAGGCAGATTGGGTAACTGCTGCAGAAGATGGAACAAATATAAGAAATAAATACAATGCTAGCTGGAGGTGTGGTCCCAGATCTGAATTTGTCTACTTAACCCTAGCTTCATTCCTAAAATAATCAGGATTGACCTCAAATCAGCAAATCAGATTTATTATTATTATTATTATTATTATTATTATTATTATTATTATTTCTTCTACAGATTAAGTCCACTTGAGCACTGCAAATTTCATCCACCAAGCAATAAGTCTATATGGGAAGTCAGGGAAGTTAAAAATAGACATGATTTTCAAACCAATCTCCGTGCCTATTGATTTATTTATTTTTGTTCCTGGAAATATCTTTTCCAGAGCTTTCTACATCTCATTTTAAATAGTATTATCTACCATCAACTCACACAGTCCTCTCCTCCACAGTGCAGTAACCTTTGGATGATGTTAATTGGTGCAACTCAGCCTACACCCAAATCTCTTAAGATATTGTCATCGTTTGGGAAATTTTAAGCAGCATTTCAAAAAGGTATTGCAAACCTGAATAATTTATCTCCATGAAAAAGTGTGGCATGATTATATATATATATATATTTAAGAAGCATCTTCCCTTTTTGAGTTGTTCAACACAAAGGATTAAAGCACGTTTGATGCACACAGGGAGATAAAATGAAGAATATAGTACCTTGTACTTACATGCTGTCATTTCCATGGTTCTGTGCCACTAATACTAATGCTAATTTTAAGTAGCACCATGCAAAACATCTATCTATTACAGCATTTATGCAAAGGACAGTGTATGCCTTAAAATGCGGCAGTATTAATTATGCACATAAATCAATACAAAGAACACAGTTAATTTTTAATCATTAATTAATTGTTTGGCTGTTTTTCTTACTAAAGCTAGAGGCTTAATTAAGCACCAGAGGAATACTTTTTCATGCTTCCTGGCAGTCAGTGTTAAAGATGAAAGTGTCATGTGATTATTATTACTATTATTTTTAAAAAAATCTTGCCCAATTAGGCATGTGTTTTGGGCATCCCAGAGATTTCTTACAACCCCAAACACAATAACATAGCATATGTTTAAAGAACACCATTATTTCTATTCACTGACTGATGGATGAATAGATTTTTTAAATGTTTATCACACTTTAAAATCGACATTTCCAAAGTGAGCCATGAACAAAAATAAAACCCTTTACAATGTTACAAATACAGCGTCCACAGGGAAACACTAAAGGGACATGGATTAATAGCTCTAGAATGAATTAAAGCTACTGGCAAAATAAGTTTCTGCATTATGCATAAAACTAATCAAGCCACACGCCAGGTGATCAGCTCTGGGGAGAGTATTCCGTGGTTGGGGAACTACCACTAAAAAGCCCCTTTTCCTTATTGCCACCCACTTTGTTTCTTATGACAGGAGTGCCTGGAGAATGCCCTCAGAGGCAAGCATTACCATACATTCACACAGCCACAGTTTTCTGCCACACAATCCCTCCCAATTCTTTCCAGTTACTGGATTGTGTGGAGAAATGCAAGGAGTCAACAACTGGGATATATCTAGGGATGTATGAGGAATTCTTTTCAGTCCATTTTTGCTTTTAAAAAATCAGAATTTTACCCAGTTTGCACTTTCCAGATCAAACACAGACTTGGATGCAATCTGTGGTCAAGGTACGAACATTTCGGAGCTTGCAATATGATTCGTGAACCCCCAAATATGCATTCGATAGCATTCATGCATTTGAAAAATGTGCAAGAAAAGTTGTTCCTCACCTGTCATGTTGCGTGAATGGCCCCTTTATGGTCACCAGTTCAAAATGCAGCATCGTGGGGAAGCCCCGCGGTGGCTGCAAACCTGTACCTATGTCATCTAACCGACGAGGCACAGATCCACTGCCATCATGGTTCTTTCCCCGCATGTAGACAGGCCCTAGATCATTGCTGAGATTGAACATTGCCATTCTATCCATTATTTTATGTTCGGATGCATATGAGCAGGATTTTCCCATACTTCTAGCACTTAAGGTAGTAGAGCAAGAAGGTCATTCTTTGGGAGTGACAAATGTAACCAAATTTAAACTGGTCAAATTGCCTTGGCTTCCCCCCAAGAACTCTGATATCTGAGGCACCTGAGGACCTCAGAATTCTGAGCATCCTTTCAATGGAGAGTCCCCTAAATAGGTGAGAATGGACATTTCATCAACATTTGCTGTAGAACCATACTCAGGTTCTGTGTTTAGAAGAAAGGTCCTTTCATTACATAGACCTGGATATTTATTTGCACTAAGAGTGGCACGAAATAAAAAATGGCAAACCACTTTCCATAGGGAAAGCATTATGATTTATTTCTGAAGTTAAAGCAGGACTCTGAAATGGTATTTTAAAATGAGATAAACTGAGCTAAAGGGTGTGTCACACATTTACGCAGGAAAAAAACCGTATTTGTGTGAATATTTCTATATGTGTGTATATTCTTGACCTGGTTCAGACATAATGCTAAATGCTAGTTTTATTGGTTTTATAACAACTGTGCATTGTATGATGCCCAGCAATCATTTTGTGGTGAAGGCAATGTACATTTTATAAAATAAGGCCAGATCTACACCAAGCAGGATATAACACTTTGAAAACATTGTGAAAACAGTATGTGGAATGTGTCCTGGGCCCGAACAGTTGTCAAAACTGTTATAAACCATTATAAAGCAGTAGTGCAGATCCTGCCTAAGTAAACAAGCCATGGTTTAGTGTTGTAGCAATGAACTTGCCAGAGCCTTGGGCTCACACATTCTTCCCTCCTCCTTTCTTTCTAAACATGAGAAAATTAAAAGATTCCACTTTAGAGCTCCCCCAGAGTTTCCCAGGATATCCAAACTAAATGAACTGCAGTTTGCCCTAACAAACCAGAATATCAAACTAATTTTGATTGTGGTTTCTTTTAACCAACCATAGTTAGGACAAACCACAGTTCTATGGCTTTGGATGGAAGGCAAGCAAAGAGGAGGGTGTGAGCCAGAGGCTTGGGCAGGCTTGTTCATGTAAATAACCCATGGTAACAACCATATGTGAATTGGATCATTACTTTGGAAAAGTAATGTTATATGTTTAGCATGTACAAAGTGGATACATGATAAAAATGTGAAATATTCTGAGGCCGCAATCTACTTGGTTTTAGGTGTAATCTCTCCCCATCTCTAAAGTGGTCTGAATTGTCTTGATAACTTTGTGTACTGCTACCCTTAAGTAAAATTTCAAAACTCATCTCTGGGTGAATTCTCCTTGCAATCCACGCATTGCAGATTAGTCAACTAAATTATCATAAGTATCTGCATAATATGTGGCAAAGCATGTGCTTGTATATTTGATAACTGCATCTTACAAATGTTATCTATGGCTGTTACTGAAAACTAAATTATGCATATGGTAGGTTGAGATAATTTAGATACACTTAGCCTGAAGCTTAAGAAGGAAAATCTCGTGAGCTGGTACTATTTATAACTTACCTTATTTCTTCAAAGACAATTATACATGTGTGTAAAATTACATGCATGCCAAACTTCACAACTGCATTAAATAAATCAATTATTCAAGATAGCAAGCCATGAAATTTATACCGAAAAGAGAATGGATGCAATTTAATATTGAAGCAGAACAGTTAGGCAGAGGTGGACCTAAAGGAAGGCCTATTTTGTGAAGAAGAAGAGGAAGAAGAAGAAGAAGAAGAAGAAGAAGAAGAAGAAGAAGAAGAAGAAGAAGAAGAAGAAGAACAACAACAACAACAACAACAACAACAACAACAACAAACCATTTGCATTGAAAGGGTCACTGTCTGCAGAAGAACCAGCCATATGATCAGTAGGGGACTAGGAAATTGTGTGTTTGTTAGAGTGATCCTTCATTGGCACGGACAGTACATATGGACAGTACAATCAGCATTTCCCTCAGTCTAAATAGGCTATGAAATTGGGTGTTTGTTAGAGTAATCCCTGATTGGTATGGACAGTACATGTGGCCAGGACGATCAGCATTTCCCTCACTCTAAGTAAGCTTCATTTGCCCTTAATACTGTCAACACATAGTAAAAATTAATTGGCTCAGAAGCAGAGTAGCATTGTCACCTTCAGTACAGGATCCCTGATTAGAGGTGCCAGACAGTGGAGGAATAAAAGGAAACAGAAAGCAATGGTTCCAAATCAGCAACAGTGGAGAACAATGGCTGCAAGGGTTGCAAACAGTTGCCAACTGCCAAACACAAAACAACAACAACGGGTATTTTTTCCGGAAGTAGGGTTCCCCCTAAAATCACTATGTTCAATTCAGGTCAGTCCTAACCACGACCACCACGAAGACCATCATCATCACCATTATCTAGAGTAGAACCATGTGAATTAGAAATAAAGGCAAACACAACTGTATTCAGCTCTGCCCCAACTAACAGATTTTTAAAAAAAAGTTTCATGAAATTTTGCCTCATAATCAATTTCGAAAGCTTGTAAATGGTCTTTTACTTCAAAGCCGAACCATATGCTTCTCATCTGAATGCAAATTAATACCCGCAATTAAAAGGTGTTCACCTGCAGACAGCCCTAAAAACATGACAGGAGATAATCCTTTCAGAATGCCACTAGAACATCAATAAATATGTATGAGAAAATTATGATAAGGTCACTACAAGGGTTTGATAATAGAGCTATCTTCCTCTTGAGAGACTGGACAGAGAGCACTCTTGGTCTTTTAACATTTAGCTCATTATCTGACAAGCTCCAATTGATGCATTCAAGACTTACAGCACTGCTGTCATAGTGAACAACACACTGAATAGCAACGATCCTACATTCAGATCCACCACTTGCTGACAAATGTACTAAATATCACTAAATCCAGCAATGCATTCCAGCAGTAATGTCAACATCCTTTCATTTACCAAAGCAGAAGTGAATAAGCCATGGTGGACTGTTTTTATCGTGTGACCTGGATCACTGTCCAGAGGCTGGAGAGTTGCTCTCTTAGCCATCTAAATTATGTAACCATTTTAGAGAGTAATCCTATGCCCACCAGACAACATCTGGGGGCAGGGTGTAGGATACTTGGACTTCCTAGCTTGGAGCCAGGAACTGCACTACCCTACCCTACCCTACCCTGTCCCTCCCTGTCATAGCCAATGCAGAAAGAACCTCTCTTTGCTTGAAGAATGGAGCAGGGAGACAGGAAAAAAGGGGCCATTCCCAGGAGCAGGGAGGCAAGGAGACCCAGGTAGCTGCATCATGCCATTTCCTATGGCAGCCCCATCCTCCTTCCTTTCCCCTCGGAGGTGCCACTGCTAGATGGGTGGTTAGAGCACAGAGCCTCCACTCTCCTCCCACAGGTGCCCGCAGGAACCGCAATGGGGAGCACTACACGGGTTCTATTGGAAGTGCCTGCGGGCATCATGGCACCCCGTGGTTGCCATGTTGGGAATAGGGATGGCCGTTGCATGGAACTCCAGCCCTTTTAGGGTCTGTTAGATTCTCATGCTGCCCCTCAAACCAAGGCACTTGCTTGGGTCCCCTCCCCATTCTGGGTTGGGTGGGGAAACCCCAATTTCCTGCTGCTACAGTGGCCACGGCAGCCATGGGCACAGCTCAACAATGTTCCCCCCATAACGGTTAGTGGCAGGGATAGAAGGAACATTGCAGCAGCGGTGGCATGCCAGAAGAGTGGGAACGCTTCCCTCCTGTTCTTACTGCAAGGGATGGAGGGAAGTTGGCGGTGACATGGTACAGTGGAAGAGCAGGAGGGAAACATTCTTCTCTGCTTTTCCACCACTGCTGTGGTGTGCAACAGGGCTGACTACAGCAGAGAGAGAGAGAGGGATGGCGGTTCCATGGTGGTAGGAGGAGGAGGAGGAGAGGGAAGCTCCATGGGCCTAAGCTCTCCTGTTCCACCTTCCACCGTCACCTTGCAAAGGGTGAAAATCTGCCAACTGGTCCGTCTCGGCAAAGGCTGAGTTGAACCAACTGGTAGATGTTGGAGTCTGGGGGAGAGGAGGCGAGTTGGCAAAAGCTCCCTTGGTCCACCCCATAAATGGATTCCTCTGAAACCCCTAGATGGGGACCCCTGACATATGGATATAATACTACCAGTCTGGTAGGAAAGAGAGAGAGAGGGAGGGAGGGAGAGAGGGAGAAAGAAGACTAATCTACACCAAGTAGGATATTGCATTATGAAGGCAGTATGAAAGTGATATATAAAAGGCAGGAGCCACACCAAGCAGGATAGAACAGTATGAAAGCGGTATATGGTATGTGTCACAGAATCATAGAATCATAGAGTTGGAAGGCCATTGAGTCCAACCCCCTGCTCAATGAAGGCATCCGCCTTAAAGCATACCTGACGGCCAGCTGTCAATGGGCCCCAACAGATGTCAGTGCACTTCAATACCGCTATAAAGCAGTATTGTGGTTCCTGTCTCTTATATACTGCTTTCATCCCACTTCCATAGTTCTATATCCTGCTTGGTATAGATTAGGCCAGAGGGAGAGAGAGAGAGAGAGAGAGAGGGCGGGGGGGGGGATTGTTGGTCCATCTCAACCAAACATCATTCATACCTATATATAAACAAACAAACAAAATATGCTCTATGAAGGACAATTAACCAGAGGAAGAATACACATTTATTTCAGTTAGGTTTGCTTATGTTTAGTTACAGTAGGATGTAACACCCTTCATTACGACAGGAGGTTCTTTTTAAAAAATCAATCAAAATAATGACTGTATAAATAGAAATAGAAAATGAGAGTTGAAAAATAACAGAATTCCCTTGGGTGACAGGTTAAAGAGGTACCACATTTCACTTCATTTTTCCCCACACCGAATACTAAATCCTGATATTAAAAAAATAGAGGTTACTGGTGGTTTCAAAGTTCAATAATATCTGGCTCACAATGAACATTTTCCTAGCTCATAATATGCAAATGCATTTTGAGGTGAGCTCCCTTGCCCCTGAAAAGGACCTACTGCTCACAATTTAAATCAAGAATATTGTGAACTTACTTATTTTGCACCTGCCTAGTCTCCTCGTGTATGCCCCAGTGTAGGTCATATCTCATACACCATGTAAATATGACCCTTTACAAAAGCAATGTCTTTGAATTCACCATTACATACACCCCACCCCTGCCCTCCCTCTGGCCACACGTGTGACACATGAAGAAGTAGGCAATTAGGTGTCAGCCAACTTCTGCAGTAGCAGATGGTAAAGTGGTTTGCTAAATGGAACTGCTAGCCATCACTGTGGAGCAATGAAAGGCAAAGTGGAATTCCTGTCCATACTGAAAACCAACAGGAGTCAATGGTTGAGGTAAGGAGGCACCTTAGTCAACACTGTGAACACCGATGTGAGGTACTGATAGCATCAAAGAGCGGTTAGGCAGTCAGCAACTGCGTACTTATATGATAGTGACTGAGGTACTAAGGGTGGAGTTGCTGATTGGGCACCATATTTTGCTAGTGTCAACAGCCCATATCCAGATGACATCACCACCTCCATCACCACCTCCTGTCAACTTCTGGTAAAGATAGGTATTGCCTTCTCCCTTTGATGGCTTGCAGAGATTCCAGTGGTTCCTGTTGACAGACCATTTGACCAAATGCTGTTGAATTTCTCCAGTTCACGACTGTGATCAAGAGATCCAAGGACTCATGGGACTTCCAATGTTACGACAGATGTAGCTTCTCAAGTGCAGGAGACCTTTCCGCTACTAGCTCAGTTTGTATGCACAGGTGTGTAAAACCAAAGTAGAGTTCAACAAGACAACACAGACGTTTCACCACATTATGACTTACGAAGCCGCAGTTCCCACTGGATTAAGGTGAATATGGAAGAGTAGACATATGGAAACAGCAAACTAGGGTTTATTGGCCACATCCAGAGCTGTACAAGGCTAAAAAGTTGAGGACAGCTGAAGACCCAAAGAATTCTAGAATCTGTCCTATTATGATTCAGGACACTCTCAATGGAACATTATTCTCGACACTGTTCTGAGAAGTCTCACTGGACTTATAGCAATATGGACATTAATGTAAGCCTGAGGACTACCCTTCCTGCTCCCAGTATTCAAGATACTCAAGTCAAGAACAACTAGGTCAGCCTTCCTCAACCTGGGGCGCTCCGGATGTGCTGGACTGCATCTTCCAGAATGCCCCAGCCAGCTGGCTGGGGCATTCTGGGAGTTGTAGTCCAACACATCTGGCGCACCCCAGGTTGAGGAAGGCTGAACTAGGTGATGAGCTAGCAATAATGGTTAAGTTGCTGTAATCAGCTCAAGTATTCAGAGCACCTAAAACTGGGTTCCCCATCTGTTATAGAGCTTCCAAATCAGTTGCTCCTCTCACCATGTTGACAACTTGTGTTTAGGAAGGCTCTTCCTCCCCCCCTCCCCCCGTCTCTCTGGCGCATCAGATTATTTAACCAGCTTCCTGCCTGTCACCAGCCTTCCTGTCACCTAGGAATCTCCTCTTTGCCAGCTCTTGGACCCCGTTGCCTGTCACTCTCTGAGCCAAGGATGGGGAAGAAATTTGTTCAGCTCACATTTTGAAATGAATTTAGGTGATTTTCCACTTTTGAACCATTATGCAAACTGAAATTCAGGATATCCTTCAAAATTTGCCCTTCTCCAAGTTTTGCAGTGGAATTCATCAGTCAAAAATGCAGAAAAACATGGCATGTATTAGATAAAATAATGGCCCAAAAGTATATTAGAAAATTTGTTTGCAAAATGCATGGATATTAAGCAAAAAATGCAAGTTTTAGGAGAAACGTGCCCCCAAATGCTTGTGAATTCAGGACGAACTCTTCAGGATGAACTGGAGAAATTCTCCAAAGTTTGAGATGAACTGAATTTAACATTAGAAAAAAAGAGAAACCGGGGGGGGGGGGACAAAGTGGACAGATTCATCCATCCCTAGAGAAGAAGACAAAAAAGCAGGAGTCCCAGAATGTGATTCATTATTGTGTCTAGTCTATAACCCATCAACAGTCCTATACCAAACTGTTTACAGTAAAGGCAGCCCTACCTAATCCCAAAGCAAGTAGAATGCAATTACTGGCATTATGATAATTTAAACACTCCTAAGGTGGAAACACTGCTAAGGCCTTACCTTAGCAATAATTGTAGATCACTGGACTATCAAAGTATTTTTGTTGTGACAAATTGTTTTTATTAGTAGCTGTATTGTTTGGCACCCTCAAGCTTTGTTTAGACAGACAGATAGATAGATAACCAGCACTGTTCATATGCAATGTAGTCTGCTATGAATGTGAGACAGCTAATGCACCTGTTATTATTGCTCCATTTATACAGAAGGTGAATAATACACGTGTATTGTAGGAAAATGGAAAGCACACACGCAGAGAGAGAGAGAGAGCAATGAATGAGTAACTATGACAAATCGCAGTCTACTGGGATCAAGAGAATTAAAATGCATGCTCTTTTGTGGCTATAAAATATATTCTTTCTTCATAAATTGACTGCATGTCCTACTTGATATTACACTGTTTGGTCATGTGAAGAGAGCCAGAAGGACAAGTGTATAGACCTTCCAAAGTGTATAGAACTTCCAAAATGCTTTTTGGTCCTCTTGGAAACATCCCCATGGGGAAATAAAAAAATAAATGAACTAAAAAAATAAAAGAAAAGAGCAAAGGAAGAGAAAAATGCCCAAACCTCAATAGCTGAGGATTGGGCATACATGCACCTTTTCTCTGCCTTAACCATTATGATTCCTTTTGCTCTGTGCTAGTGACTAATGTATGCATGTTGGTTTGTGTGTGCATGTCTGTCTGCCTGTTTTTAAACTAGATTTGGATTGGGCAGCACCCAACCAGAGAACCCTTTCAAATGGAGGACTTTCCTTCGTAAAGTGGAACACATGGACGCCCAATTCAAAAGTGACCTGTCCATGAGTTCATTGTTCATACCCAAGAGGCACAAGCACCTTCTACCATCAATATAATATCTGTTAACGTCACCATATAGAATAATCCTACTCATGTCTACTCAAAAGTAAGTCACAACAGTTTTCGTGAAACAGCTGGATCATCATGGGTTATTTATTGCCTGGCATGTTCAGATGCTATTTTAATAACATAAGAACGTAAGACGTGCCATGCTGGATCAGAACAAGCGTCCATCTAGTCCAGCACTCTGTTCACACAGTGACCAACCAGCTGTCGACCAGAGACCAACAAAACAGGACATGGTGCAACTGCACCCTCCCACCCATGTTCCCCAGCAACTGGTGCACACAGGTTTACTGCCTCAGACACTGGAGGTAGCACACAACCATCAGGAATAGTAGTCATTGATAGCCTTCTCCACCAGGAATTTATCCAACCCTTGATCGGGGAGATTGGGGGTTGTACCATGTTGTGCAAACCCAGACATCATGGATTATGCAAAGGTTAAACAACCCTTGCATAAATCTATAAACAACGGAGGTTGTTTAACCCTCACATAACTCAAGATGGCTGGGTTCACAACATAGCATAATCCCTGATCGTCCAATCAAGGATTGTATATTCAAAATGGTGGCTGCACGCACCAGGCACATACCATAGATCATCTTGGGTTCAATAACTCATAATGACCTCGCTGTGTCATGTGAACCAGGTCAGTGAGTTCAATGGGGCTTACTCGCAGGTATAGGCTTGCAGCCTGGACTACCTAAATACTCAACCGTGAATGCAGCATTTCTAATATTTTTCTACATAAAGACCCAAGAACTCATTTTCATCCAATAAATATATAAAGGGAAGAATATACACAAGCAACAAGCTTCTCGCAGTCTAAGCAATGGCTCATTACTTTTTAAAATATCAACCTGGTACATCGTTTGTTTCATGCTGCAGGAAGGAGGATAAAATCCTTGTCACCATTAAAAAAAAAGACATAATGGAAGTCTGTATAAAGACATGTTACAGTGCTGTAACTGAAGACATCAACAAAAATGGAATTAATTGGGGGGAAATATCAGTAGAGAAAACGTTTAGTATAAACACAGATACACCAGAGGTAGGTGGGTGGAAGCAAGATAGACTTGTTTGGATAGATGGCCAAAAAAATACTAACCACTCAAAGAGATTGAGAATAGTGCTGTCACAGCCTTGCCTAGCCAACCAATTAGTAGAGGGAAAAGAGAGTTTGGAAACCTAGCTGATCTGTTGCAAATCAGGCAGGAACCAACCAGGAGAACCTGGTCAACACTGGGCCCACCCATGGGGTGGGCAACATGGTGCATTTGAGATATTTTGGACTAAAACTAGTAAGTCCCCTTTACATTTGGTGGTAGCCCCCTTGGCTACTATTTTTCTAAAGCTACAGGAGGAGGCATGATCTGGCTAAACTTGCGGAGAGTCAGGTTATGGAGCTTCTGGATTTCATTAATGGCTACACACCTCACCCACCCACCCCCAGTCCCATTTATCTGAGCATTGCTGCAATGTGACCTGTCCTTGCTGCTGCAGGGAGGGGAGGGGTAGAAAGGAGGTGCTTCTCCTGACCCTACCACCTCTGAAGCCTTCGTGGGTGCTCCTTCTTTGCAAAGAGAGAGAGCCCATGAGGGCTTCAGAGTCAGCGGGGGCAGGAGTCACCGGTGGTGGTGATGCACCCCAAATGCTTGTTCTTTCCTTGTTCTTTCATTGCCTTTTTATGCAAGAGTAAAGGCACAAAACAGAGCATTTGTGTCTTTACTCTTAAATAAATGGGGCCTTCATGGCAGACATTTACACAACAGGGGAATTACATAATCTGGAGGCTCCGGACGAGAAGGCACAGCTGTCAAACTTCTCTCTATTCATTTTGTACAGATGAACACATGATGTTGGCTCATACCAAGCCAGGTCATTTGGTCCACCTAGCCAAGTATGGTCTACTCCAGCCTTCCCCAACCTGGTGCCTTCCAGCCTGTGTTGGACTGCAACACCCAGCATGCCCCAGGAAGCATAGTTGGCTGGGCCATGCTGGGAGATGCAGTCCAATACAGGCTGGAGGTAGGGTGATCATATGAAAATGAGGACAGGGCTCCTGTATCCTTAACAGTTGCATAGAAAAGGGAATTTCAGCAGGTGTCATTTGTATATATGGAGAACCTGGTGAAATTTCCTCTTCAGTACAACAGTTGAAGCTGCAGGTGCCCTGCCCTCTTTTAAATCTGGTCACTCTAGTATAGCTCCTGCAGCTTTAACTGGTGTGATGAAGAGGAAATTCCATCAGGTTCTCCATATATACAAATGACACCTGCTGAAATTCCCTTTTCTATGCAACTGTTAAAGATACAGGACTCCTGTCCTCCTTTTCATATGGTCACCCTATGTACTTCTACAACTCCCAGCATTCCCCAAGCAGTAGGGCTTTTTTCTGTCTCAACATGCATAGGATTATGTCCGTAACCCACTTGCTTTAGTCCTCCTTAATAATATATAATATGTATTGAAAGGTGCCTTAAGAGTGACCCTGCATTCATAATTAAGTCAAAGGCTACAGTATTAATCTATTATTATCCAATGTGTGTGTGTTTTAAAGTATGGCAAAAATTTGGATATGCTGGGGCTATAGGCTTTGTTTTTCCTGTCGAAACATGCATAGGATTGTGCCCTTAGTCTATTTTCTTTAGTCCTTAATAATATTTAATATGTATTGAAAGGTAACATAAAAACAACTCAGCAATCATAATTCATGTTTCAGTCAAAAGTTACAGTATTGCTCTATTGTTTTCTAATGTTTCCTCCCAAAGTATGGCAAAACTTTGGATATTCCCACCAGAATATTATGAGTAGAAGGATGATAACAGAATGTTTTGCCATAAATTGAGAATGACTATGCTGAAGAGTAAAAAGCAAATGAATTCTAGTAACTATGAAGTTCACATATTAACTTCTCTAGTTATGCATACAACTGAGAATCAATAGAAGACTTCTTAGTACCAAATTAGCTCCTGAGGCATTTCCATTTAGATGAGAAAGGCTGCTTTAGCCCTTCGAAAATCCCCAAGCTGAGAGAGAGACACAAAATGTATTAGCACCTGGTATGCTCTTAAAACTTTATTGTCCAAAAAATTGAAAACTCTTGGCAATTGTTTTAAGCGAATGTAGTTGTATCTTAATTTGTTGTAATTAGGGGGGTGTTCATTATAGCATCTCCCTCTGCTGCCCTGGGGCACCCGTAAAGATTATATTTTTCATCTCAATGAGTTTCTGCCTTTGATGCACTCTTTAAAATACCTGAGAATGTTAGACTTCCAGAAGGAAGCAAGAGCATTTTCTGGATTTAATTACTGCATTGTGTTTGTGGTCTTTTAGAAGTAATTGACAGCTGATAATGCCGGCGTTAATCAAGCTGGTGCACCACAAATCCACCTTGTAATCATAAGGGGCCATGAAATTTTATATTGAGATGCATATTTTGTATCTAATTGCACCACGAGAGCCAGGGCAAATGATTTTCTCCTGCAGTATTGTTTTCTGACCCTGTGGCACAGCTGCGCTCCTTCTGTCCTCCTAGCTCACTTAAAATGCTACTATATAAAGAGTGAAATGGATACATCAGAATGTTGTATGAAGTTAACGTTCCTGTTTTAACTGCTGCACACTTCAGAAGAACATCCAGATGAAATGCGAATGAATTTACCACCTCGGTAATCTTTACTGGACCTTGTATCATAGAATCATAGAATCATAGAATAGCAGAGTTGGAAGGGGCCTACAAGACCATGGAGTCCAACCCCCTGCTCAATGCAGGAATCCACCCTAAAGCATCCCTGACAGATGGTTGTCCAGCTGCCTCTTGAATGCCTCTAGTGTGGGAGAGCCCACAACCTCCCTAGGTAACTGATTCCACCGTCGCACTGCTCTAACAGTCAGGAAGTTTTTCCTGATGTCCAGCTGGAATCTGGCTTCCTTTAACTTGAGCCCATTATTCCGTGTCCTGCACTCTGGGAAGATCGAGAAGAGATCCTGGCCCTCCTCTGTGTGACAACCTTTTAAGTATTTGAAGAGTGCTATCATGTCTCCCCTCAATCTTCTCTTCTCCAGGCTAAACATGCCCAGTTCTTTCAGTCTCTCTTCATAGGGCTTTGTTTCTAGACCTCTGATCATCCTGGTTGCCCTCTTCTGAACACGCTCGTATCCAAGCGTATCCAAGCGGACATTATTTAAAAATGGACTTGGAAAGCAATGCACAGCCTGAAGTTCATGCATCAAAAGTCATCAGCAAAGTAATTGTCTGCACACAGAAATTTACTTGAAACAAGAAATTTATTTCTTTCTTTATCAAGGATTGTGGAAAGAAGACACAATTTCCCCAAAACACCACTAAATAAATAAGCAAGGTTCTCAGCAGCAGCAATTTGGTTTTATTGCTAGGAATACATCTTCGATGTTCACAGTATAACCGTGTCTATCAGATGTGGGGAAGAAACAAAAGGCTCCATCACACCGGGGTTTAACGTGCTCCCTACCGTCGCTTCTCCGTCGGTGTTTTCGTTCCTCAGTTACTTCTTCTTTTCAAAAGAGGAAGTACAGAACGAGCATGAGGCCCTTTGAGTCCGCTGCTCTAATGGTGCTGCTTCTCCTCCACACAGCAGGAGAGAGCAGCGATTCCAAGTTTTTTTAAAAAATCGGACTTAATGAGGGGGTTTTTTGTCACGCAAGGAAGGCCAGAAGGGACAGGAGGTGCATGGGAGGCAGATGGTGTCATGTGAGGGACCTGAGCAAACTCCGTGAGTGCCCAGTAATGTGTGTGCAATAAAACGCTCATCAGATGGAGCTTAAAGTGTGCGGCTGAGCCATGGCCAAGACAAGAAACAGCGTGCTGGGGTAGAGCTAGTGGATATTCAGCGGAGCGCGGTGAATGTAATACTTGGAATACTTGACATTTATTCATTTGTTTATTAATTACATTTCTATACAACTCAATAGCAGAAGCTTAGCACTTTGAACATCTCTTAATATATAATAATATTACTGCATAACTGCATTTGCCTCCTGTGTACAAGTTCAAAAAAGACAAATTTGCATCAAGTATTCCATTCCCTTAAAGCAACAGTTACAAACCACAAGCTGCAGGAACTATACTAGAGTGACCAGATACAAAAGAGGACATGGCTCCTGCAGCTTTAATTGTTGTGCTAAAGAGGGAATCTCATATGCTGCATGCATACAAATGACACCTGCTGAAATTCCCTTCTCAGTACAACCATTAAAGATGCAGGAGCCCTGTCCTCCTTTCCATATGGTCACCCTAAAGAGGAGAATCCACCTAAAGTTGCATTTGTGCAAGAGCAGTTACACAAACGGTTGTGCATTACGCCTGCGCAACCCATTGTGGAACAGCTAGCAACACGTTTGTGCAACACGTTCTGCAACCCACCACACAACTGCTTGCACAACCGGTTGGGCTAGTATAATGAGCAACCGTTAGTACAACTGAAAGATTTGAATTTTTAAATAGGGCTCCGCTGTCACTCCGGTGCAGAGTGACACTGTTGGATACTGCCAATTTATACAATTATATTATTTTAAATTTGATTTTTTTGGGTGCTCTGTAGCAGTTATGGATGCAATTTCCATATATACATATCACAGGTTGCTGCACTGCATTATGTGTCTAGGGGCAAAGTTGCCCATCCCTGATAAACAGTGTTGTTATTACTCTATTTTCCGCCCATTCTGCTGTCTATTCAGTGACACAACTTGGTTGTCTTTCACTGCTATCTATTAAGCCTTGGTATGTTTTCTTCTGTCGACACGTTTCATATTCAAAGCCACTGGGGTTCCATTGCAGTTCAGCTGTGCTTGCCTCCACTAGAATCATTAACAAATATTGCCAGGTTTAATTTATAGATGCAGTAAGAGCTCCTAAATCACTGCAGTGTTTTCCACCCAGTCTTGTTCATCAAACTCCAAAATAATTTAGCAACTCCTTAATTAATTCCTAATTGACATCCTTGGGTCATTACGCCAACACTTTCATTTGGCTGTGTACCAACAGACAGTGGCCTAGGGGCTATTTGGCTTATGAGAATTCTCCCAGGATGTCCAATAAAACTTTTTCTTTCCAAAGTAAATTTTGCAGCTGTTGTGGCTGCCAGTTATTAAACTGATTAACATCATGATCCTGAACAAATTTGCTTTAACATCCCCACTGATCACAAATGGAATTCGTTTCAAATAAGGGTGCAACTAGGTGAAACAGCAGGGGATACCCCAGTTTTTAAAACAACTAATAGCTACGGTGGGTGTCTTTAAACAAGACAGCAGCACCGGATGTGACTTAACACTTTCTCCCTGTACTAGTTTCAGATATTGAGAGGCATATAAATATTGAAGATGAATAAATAAAATGCGTCTGAACCAAGATCTGGCCCTTGTGAGTAATATAATCACGTTATCCTAGGAGGCTGAAGGGATTAGTGAGCATGGCAATTTGAATGCTTCTTGTTGTCCTTCAAAAGCAGAAAATGCTTTAAAGTAGGGGGACAGAAACAGAGGACCATGGTCAATATCTGGCCCTCTGAGAGTCCCCTTTCCCTGGCCCCAACCTCTCTCCCCAACTGCCAATCATCTGGTGTCTTCCCAACTTTTGTGCAGTTTTTCCCCATTCTAAAAGGCTCAAATGCTTCTCCTAAGGCTCCACTTTTTTTTCCTTCGGCCCCGCCCACCACTGGCATGCAGTTAGCTTCTCTGAAACGGAATTCAGCTCTCAAGCTGAAAGGGGTTTTATGCCTGAGCTTTAAGGTATTCACAAAACTTAAATATTATTCTATGAATCTTTTCGTAATCTATCAATAAGGAATGAATGGGTTTGTTTGGGATGGAATGTGGAAGCCTTAAAATGTGGCATTTCTGAACACCTGGCAGAAGAATAACCCAGGGACCTTAATTATTTCACTGGCATTTTACACTGCCAGCTTATTATAGTGTGTTATTAAATAGCCACAGTGTCACAGCATTAAACTTTCAACCAAGGAAAACCCCAGATCCATTTAATACTATTATTATTATTATTATTATTATTACTATTATTATTATTATTTTAAATGGCATAAAGAGCAATAAAAAGTCTATATAAAAGTTTCACAGGCAAACCAGAACCATGGGTACAAATCCAGCACTTGGATACATACACAGGTTGAGATCAGCTGCAACTGTAGACACACATGCATTGCACTGGGTTCAATGATGCTTATGGCTTCATATTAACAGTTTTCCTCCCTATTATATGATAGGACCTAAGTAGATCTCAAACATCAGAAGTTATTATGTTTATTTATTTGCCTAACCTACTGCAATGTAAAAAAAGAATGATTCATCGGATTTTAGAGTTTAGAATCTATGGGCTCATCTACACCAAGCAGGATATTCTATTATGAAAGTGGTATAAAAGGCAGGAGCCACACTACTGCTTTATAGTGGTATTGAAGTGCACTACAGGATCTACACTACTGCTTTAAAGTGGTACTGAAGTGCACTGACAACTGCTAGGGCCCATGGCACATCTATACCAAGCAGGATATAACACTGTGAAAGTGGTATGAAAGCAGTATATGGTATGTGTCAATGGGCCCCAACAGCTGTCAGTGCACTTCGGTACCACTTTAAAGCAGTAGTGTAGATCCTGCAGTGCACTTCAATACCACTATAAAGTGGTAGTGTGGCTCCTGCCTTTTATATACTGCTTTCATGGAGGAATATCTGCTTGGTGTAGATGAGCCCTATGCTTTAAAAAAAATACCAGAAAAGTCCAGCCAAAAAATCCCTTTGCAACATTTCTTCTACAAGTGGAATTATTGTTACTGCACTATTATTATTCAAGTTTATTTATATTAATATACTACAGGGCCCCTCTACTATCGCATGCACTGTAGTACAGCAAAACCTTTTGCTACCTTCTAGTATTCAAGGCAGTAAGCCTGTGTGCACCAGTTGCTGGGGAACATGGGTGGGAGGGTGCTGTTGCACCATGTCCTGCTTTGTTGGTCCCTGGCCAACGGCTGGTTGGCCACTGTGTGAACAGAGTGCTGGACTAGATGGGCCCTCGGTCTGATCCAGCAGGACACGTCTCATGTTCTTATATTCTTATGTTCTTACGAAAAAGACAACTGCATCAATCCACAGCAAAATCAGAAGGAACTATCAGTGGTGTCGGGACTAGGGCCAGATCTACACCAAGCAGGATATAATACCATGAAAGTGGTTTGAAAATGGTATATAGTATGTGTCATGGGCTGCAACAGTTGTCAATGCACTTCAATACTATTATAAAGCATTAGTGTAGATCCTGCCTAGATCCGAGATAGAGATTTCTTCGTCATCAGGGGGCCACCCTTGCAACATGGGGCTCAAACACGGTCAGTGGAGATTGACAAGCTGAATAGGACTTACTTCTGAGTAGATATGTATAGGTTTGCACCGCATCGCTTAATTTAACCCTTGGGCAAGTCAGTAGTTTTACAACTGGAAAGCTTCCCTGTTGAATATATCCCTTTCATCGTTCCTTTAACAATGGTCAGGGTCAGCGATAGAGGAGGGGAAACATGGTTTTCTATAATGAGAATGAGCCGCAGCAAGCCTCGGGTTCATTCTCTCCCCCTCTTTCTTTTTCCATGCCCACGATGAGATCAAAATCTTCTTTCAATTTCAAATTAAGTACCACTCCACATTACCTACCAACTTGGGGACTAAATCTGCCTTGCAGGACAATGGGCCGCAAAGTAGATTCCTTCAACATTTCCTGCGGGAATCTAGTGGGCAGTTTTACTTCTTGTTAAGAGCCTAAGAGACAGGCCCTATATTACTCGTGCCCCTTGTGGGTCTAATTCCTTTCATTTTCCTGCAATCCCTACCTGTCCCGGTAGCTAGAAAAAGTACTAACTGTCTGCAGTTAACTCCATTTGATCTTAATTCATTTAGGGAAACACTAAAGCTTTTTTTCCCCCTTGGAAACTTGAAGGTACAGTTATCGAGCTCTTGCTGTGTATAACTGATGCCCGTTCTTACATATGCGAATTCCACCAATTACCCTTTCCTTTCATTAAAGGGAGAGGCAGGTAAGAAATAAATTTATTATTATTATTATTATTATTATCATCATCATCGGAGATGAATCATAGAATCATAGAATAGTAGAGCTGGAAGGGGCCTATAAGGCCATCGAGTCCAACCCCCACCCCACTCAATGCAGGAATCCACCCTAAAGCATCCCGGACAGATGGCTGTGTCCAGCTGCCTCTTGAAGGCCTCCAGTGTGGGAGAGCCTTTGTTTATACATGAAGAGTTCAGAAATCAATGTTGTGCATTAAACAAGACATATTTAAATACAAGAGGAGGAAAAGAAACCCACCCCAGTAACAAACAAGGTTAAATTAATGCTGCTTCTTTGCATACACACTTGATGGGTTTCTGCCATATAAAAGCAGTAACCTACCATACAAAGCTGTCACAGTTATTCCTTTTGTGCATGCAAAGCATTTAAGCGTCTAATTTATGTAGTGTAATAAACAGGCACCCCCTAAAGCAGTTCATGTCTGTTATATCAGGCTCAGTTTTAAGCATCTCAGTATTGACAGACTGTGGGAAGTACTAAAAGACTCCGAGTAAATATTTAGCACTTCTATGCAACAGCATTTCCCACGTTCAAAGTACTTTATAAACATTAGCTTGTTAATTCCTCGCAGCAGCCCTGCAAGGCAGGTAAACATAAAAACAAAACAAAACAGGCTATTTGAAGAAGAAAAAGCATATAAAAGCCATCAACAGGGTTTCCGTTTAGAACAAGGAAAGACTAATTCAAAGCAAAAAACTAAAGTAAAAAATCTTTCTCCATTGGTCCACATCACCACTCCTTTGGCAGAAAGTCCCAGAATTACACTGTCAAGAATTGCTCTACCACCAAAGTGACTCCTGGGCTAAAAAAAGAAGAAAACACTCCTAAGCCTGCAAAGAGTTAACTTTCCAAATCTTTAAAAGAATTCCCTTGAAATCACCAGAGCAGGTTACAAAGATCAGAAATAAGACAGTCCCTGCCCTCAGATGTACAATCATTTTAAGAATATAGAAAGCTGCTTCATACAGGTCAGACTCCTTGGGCAAAGGGAGGGAGGGGGAGGATCGCGGATTTACCTGCTTCCGCGATCCTCCCCCAGTGTCTTGATGGCCATGTGACATCCCGGAAGGAAAGAGGGACGTTGTGGCACAGTTGCACTCCACCACAAAAGTAAGTTTTTTTCAATAATAAAAAATTAGCCCGCTGCCCCCCAACCCTCCATAGGCATGGAGCCTCCCCATACAGCTCCATGCCCATTTTCAGAACCTTGCTACTCATGAGGAGGAAAGGAGGAGGCAGGAGTGGCAGCCACATCGCCCATGGTCCAGGGGATGCTCCCAGGACTGTGTGAAACATTGGTTTTTCCATGGTTCCTGATATCCCACGGAAAGCCCGTAGCTGTCCTTGCTTGTCTCCGGGATTCTCCGTGCACCATATGGATGCACAGGGACCCACACAAGACCAGCCCATATTTAATGGCTGATATAGACATGCCCATGGTCTATCTAATCCAGTTCTTTCTACTTGGGCTGGTTGTGGCTCTCCGTGGTCTCAGCCAGAGATGCTTCCCATTTGATCCTTTCAACTGAAAATGCTAGAAATTGAATCTGGGACTTCCTGCATGCAAAACATGAGCTCCATCACTGAGGTGCCATCCTTCCTTTCTATGGTCCCTCCACTCATCCAACATGTTTCAAGATGGCGAAGGTCTTTATCAGAAAATTCTAATTCAATTAGAAACAAGCGGAAGGGCTCATTTCTGAAACAGAATGGGTCAGCAGAGCTACCAGAAGGAGCTCTGCTGACCGGTCCTCTTCCAAAAATAACTGTTTCAGCCTGTTTTTAGCACTTCCTGTTGCACCAGTGGTGAGTCCTACTGGCACAATATTCTCAGCAGAGATGTAACAGCAACACTCGATGCTGCCCACTATCATGAGATATTAATCTCTATCTTCATAACCAAAGAAATACAGACTGCTTCTTGTATGCCTCTGCCTTTGTGAAGAAACTGACATTTTGTGAGGTAAAAGTTTAATATGTTCAACTGTTATGTTTTGTTTCAGTGTCTGAAGACAAAGGGGTCAACAGTAGAAAAGGAAAATGTGTGCCTTTTAATAGAAGCATGTGCCTGAAGAATTATACATTGTAAATATGGTGTTCTGGTGGAGTGGAAGTTACTATTAACATTGAGAGATGAACATGAAGCCAAGTTTCGGTCTTGTATATAGGAAAGTTGGATAAAAATTGGTACCATCTGATTGGAAAATAGCTGAACATTCTAACGTATTATCGTGAGATAATACGTTGGTGACACCAAAGCTGATTGGCTGGAGGGTTCAGACTAGAGTATTGAGAGGCATCTTAGGAGAGTTCTGCCTAGAGGTTTGTCTGAGGGAGATCGCCTGAGAGTGTCACCAGAGAAGAGTGACAATGGAAGAATGTCTTCAGGAGAGCCTGAAGAAGATAGCAGTGCAACAATAACTAGACTGAGAAGCCAAGCTGGAAGTGGCAAGGCAGAAAAAACCCAGTAAGTGTGGAGAGGAAGACACCAAAATAGCCTTCAGGAAGAGCTGAGGTCTGTGTGACAGTTGGTGAAGGTCTCAAGACAGACGAGACGAGCTGCTGGACCAGATTGAAAAGTTCAAGAAGCCTGGTAACCCATCATTAAATGTTCCTGGTAGACCTTTAGTGGAATATCAAGCCCCCATTGCCAGACTTGTATGTTAAATGGAGTAGCTCCTGATAGGGGAATTGTCTTTAAGTTTGGCTATGGTTAGGAAATGTATCATGTATAACCTGATTAATGGTAATAGTAACAATACAGACATCCTGTTTAAAAATAAAATATAACAATAAAATCTTTGTTCTTAAAGTAATTGCGATCATCAATAATTTTCTTGTTTTATTCCTTTCTAATAAAACATTCCCTAGCTCTGTTTATTACACTTGTATCTCTTATCTATTTGTCTCATGCCTACTGACCAGCTTATTTTAGGAAAAAGGAGTATATTAAATAAAGGGCTGTAGATTTATGGTGGTCAGAATTACACAGGGCATTATACTAAAGGTGAAATAAAATCAATGGGGATGGGGCGAACAAGAATTTAAAATAAGAAGAGCCATGCTGGATCAGACCAAGGGTCCATCTAGTCCAGCCCTCTGTTCACACAGTGGCCAACCAGCTGTTGACCAGGAAACCACAAGCAGGACATGAACACAGCAGCAACCTCCTTCCTATATTCCCCAGCAATTAGTGTATACAGGCTTACTGTCTCTGATACTTATCCATCAGGACTAGTAGCCATTGAAAGCCTTCTTCTCCAGGACATTAAATGAGAGTGTCCGAGAAAGAAATGCATATGATATGTTCTCCCCCTCCCTCCCATTAAAAACATGAATGGAGAGAGTGGGAGGAAAAGATTAAATACCATGCCAACATTTACCAAAAAAATAAAATAAAATAGAGTGACATTACTATCTGTGATGGCCTTTCAAGGTGTACCCTGTAAGTAGTGGGTATTAAAAGCATCTGGAAAGCCAATGAGCCTCCAGTTACTGGGCAATTGGGATTATTGTACATATGTTAAAGAAAAAGGAAAAAAAAAACCCTCCCCATTTAATAATTGACCTTATGAAGTGATCCATAAAAGAATGACTTGATTGCCAGTAATAACATCATTATGAATGGCATTAAGTAAGAAATCAGCATCTGGAAAGAATGTTCTCTTGCATGGCACTGGCTAGAGGCAATTTGAACCATTAAATGGCTAAATATATTACCTACTCTTCTTTTTTCCCCTTCTTCTAGCAACTATCTTTACAACTCAGTTCATGCAAAAAGAATACCCAAGTTTTAAATACGGCGTTTTGCTTGGCTTACCTGAATGTCGATGATGCTGCTCTTCTAGGAATTCCAAGTCAAGCATGAGGTCATCTTCATCCAGGTCACAGGAGCCCAAGTTGTTCAAAACATCCTGTGGTATGCCAACAAAGGAATAGTTTAGGAAGGAAGCAAACTGAATTTGAAGAAGAAAATGTATCAATTAGAAATTCCTGTTGGGATAAACATAAAATGTGTGGAAAATATGCTTAAGCATCAGTAACTGGGCAGAAATGTGAAGCAAATGCGGAACGTATCTAAAATAGCATAGACACGGTGTTTTCAACATTACCCCATCAATATACATCAATTATAATTGGAACTCATGCATCTTAACCAGACAATGTATAAAATCCTTCGGATGAATTGATAGGAGACTATTAAATTTCAAGAAGAGCCCTGCTCGATCAGACAAAGTTAATCCAACATAATTCACATTAATCCAATATTAATCCTACTTAGGGTAGACCCATTGAAATGAAAGGAATTTAATAGACTAACATTGGATACAGCTCACTGGATACAACCCAAAAAATCCATCTAGTTTTGCATACTGTTTTCAGTGGTAACCAGCCAGCCAGGAAACACACCGTACAGCTCAAATTCACAATTAAGGCCTGACAACCACATTGTGGTTCTGTTTGGAATGCAGCCTCATGGGTTATGGGTTCTAATCCTAAATTCTGTCACACCTAGTGAAGTATGAAGCAATGTCTCAAATGACTTGTTTCCATTCCACTCTTACCTAGCTACACATACAAATGCAGCTGTCTGGAAGCATGGGGCAAGACTTTGGGTGAGCCGCCTTATCTACACAAAGATTCTTGTGGAAAGGGGGCATGCTGCAGCAGCATGAACAGATAAGATCCAAGCTTCAAACTTCAGTGTTTACACTGCCTCCAAGGGAAAGCCTCTGTCCCAGAACACAGCGATCAGCTGCCAGCAGGGATGTTCAAGTATTCAACCTCCCCTGCTCACGTTTGTAATCAGAATCAAGGTGTATACAACCTACTGTGTTAAAAAAAAAACACTCCCAGCATTTTCAGTAGCCCAAAAATGCTTACTGGATGCATATTGGAGAGGGAGAGGTCACATGATCTCCAGTAGGCTAAGAACTAAGAACTGCTGGGCTCATCCAAATGCTGGAGGAAGGGGGGATTTATTTATTAAAAAACTAAAAAATATGAAGAAAGCCCCTCAGCGATCAGCTACACTTAAAAAAAAGGTATGTGGAAACCCTGTCCCCCTCCCCAAGGAGAAAATTGTTCAAATTTTCTCCCCTCCTTGCAAAAGAGGCAGAAAAAACAATACGTCTTTCACAGGGAAAGAGAAAGTTCCCAAAAATACTGGGCAGGTTTCAGCCCATCACCACTTACGATTTTCAAGAATTGTGCCCTTGATGGAATATGCACTGTGATGGGGCAACGTATGAAATTATCTTCACTTTGCATTATGAGAGTACAGGGTATAGTTAATGGCAGAAGTTGTATTGCATTGCATCAGAACAAACAGATCTCTGCAAGTCTGCCATGTTTCTGATGTGCAGAATTGGTTGTAGGACTGTGCAGCCACCTCCACTCGGAGCCCAGAAATCCTTTCACTCATCGCAGTTAACAAAAAAAACTGTTCTTAATTCCAAAAACTGTTGTGTCTTATTTAAAAACAGAAAATAATCTTAGGCCTTAGCTAGACCTACCTGAAAGTCCGGGGGAGAGGCGGGGAGACCTCGCGTTGCGATTAATGCAAGGTTTTGCCCTTGTTTACACATAAGGCGCGATGACCTCAGGAAGAGAGGCATTGTGCCCGCCATTTTTTAATTTTTTTTTAAGGGGACAGAGTGCACGAACGCTCATGCGCAAAGATAAGGGTTTTTTTTTTAAAAAAAAAAAAAAACAAATTAAATTCCCCGCTCCCCCCACCCTAGCCCCGATGGGCGCAGCACTACTGAAGAGCGCTGCGCCCAGCACAAATAATCGCACAGAGCCAGGTAAACCCGCAGAAATGGGCCACATGCCCCGCGGTCTCGGGCTCAAGAAAACTGGGCCCAAAGGGGAGCGCTGTATCCCTGGGCAAGGGAGGGATGATCCCTCCCTGATCCCGGGATCCCCTGTGCGTCACCTGGATGCACAGAGACAATCCCGGGGTTCACGCTGGGATATAGCCTGGTCTAGCTAAGGCCTTAGTCGCGCACATCCACACGGAGTTACAACACTATTTCTCTCCTTCTAAAAAAACAAAAAGCACATATATAAGAAGTCCTTACAACGCTTTAATTCAAAGTCTTCCCATTAAACACATTATGTTAGGAAAAGGAATTCCTCATCGGTGTTCCAAAGAAAAGCTGACAGATGAGTGCTGACATGTCTTTTCTTTCTTTCTTTCTCTGAAAAGCTTAAATCACTGCTCGCAGAGAAATGCTGTAGCGAAGGGCTTCATAAAACTCTTCATTGACTTTGGAATAGCCCCTTAGAAACTTTAAAACACAACTTTCCTTTTCACTGCATCTGCTTTTGGTATGGGCACTCGCTTTAACCCATGTTGAGCATGTGAAATGTAACCCCTTTTGGCCCCTTCGCTTCCAAAAATACTATGATGGACTGTTGCTGCAGAGCAGGGGGAGGACAGAGGTGATTTTGCTTCCCAGTTCTCTTCCTCCTCCTCCTCCCAGAAAAATCCCAGCTGGTGGAGAAATACGAAGGAGCAAAACAGGGAGGTGTGCAGGAGAACAGGTGGCAGGATTCCAGGAAGTGGAGAACTGGAATGGACAACTACCACCAGAAATGGACAACTACCACCAGAAATTCCTGAAGGAGAAGGCTAGCAATGGCTACTAGTCCTGATGGCTATGTGCTTCCTTCAGTATCAGAGGCAGTATGCGTACCTATACTAATTGCAAGGGAACACAGGACGGAGGGTGCTGTTGCACTCATGTTGTGCTTGTGGGCTTTTTGTGGGCAGCTGGTTCACCACTGTGTGAACAAAATGCTGGACTAGACGGAACTTTGGTCTGCTCCAGCATGGCTCTTCTTTTGTTCTTAAGTTGCATTTGCAAAGTAAAGATAACAAATGCAAATGTAAGGGTATCAAGTCTCAGGGGAAGGGTTTAGACCAGAATATAATCTAGTAAAACCCGCCCACTTCAATGGTTCTGAAGGAGTTTAGGTGATGGTCTCACCAAACCCTGCTATAATGGAAACACTAGAGAATGAAGTGGATCCTTAAACATCTAAATCATGGGCATGTCTACACCAATCCTGAGGTTGTCTCCAGGTCGCCCCTGTGCATTCATATGATGCACAAGGGATTCCGGGGGCAACCCAGGATGACCAGTGTGGTGCAGTGGCTAAAGTATTGGACTGGGAGTTGGGAAATCCAGGTTCTAGTCCTTACTCAGCCATGAAAGCTGACTGGGTGACTTTGGGCCAGTCACACACTCTCAGCCCAACCTACCACACAGGGTTGTCATTGTGAGGATAAAATGGAGAGGAGGAGGATTATATATGCCGCCTTGGGTTCCTTGGAGGAAAAAAGGCAGGATATAAATGCAATGATAAATAATAAATATCTGGGACCACAGATTTCCTGATATTTCTGCATTCCCAGGACCTTTAGGTCACCCCTTCCTCCCCGTAAGTAGTGGGACTCTTAAAATGGGCACGGAGGGCTGTCCATGCCCATTGGAGGTGGGTGGGGGAAAACAGTTTAAAGGTGTGTGTGAGGTTTTTTAAAAAAAACCACTTACATGCAGTGGAGCACAATTGTGCTCCATCTACGGGATGTTGCACGGCCGTCAAGACGCTGGGGTAGGATTACGGAAGCATGTAAGTCTGCGATCCTCCCTCCTCCCTCCCACTACACTCTTAGGTGTAGACATGCCCCATGTGTGCAAACAGTAACCCTATTCAAGCATCACAGTAAGCGGTGAAATTCATCATGCCAGGTGTGACGGGGCTGCGCTGAGTACCCACATCACCCGTTTTAATACCATAATGTAGGTCACCTACTTTATCGCATAGGCTTCCATACAAATTCAGGGTTCCAAACACATGTGGATGCTTATAGGCCCAGCCCCACCCCAGCTCATGTAGTGAGCTTCAGCACTTATCACACTGCATGAATAGGGCTACTGAGCTACTTGTTATTGACTCACCCACCTGTAGATCGTGTAACAACTTTGCACACTTTGATCTAGATCTTGTTCATTTGTTCAATGAATGAAAGGCTCTCAATAACACGCTGCCATTGCTGCCAGCCGCCTCTTGTTTACCATTGCCAACACAAAAAATATGTCTTGTCTCTTCTCTTGATCCAATGTTCTCTTATTCAAATGATGCAAATTACCATCCAATTACAGCAATATTGTTACGAAGTCTTGACTAATGCTTGTGACATTCTGTGCTCTGATTGCAAACATTATAATGAATCTACATCCCATTAATACCAGCTGTTTATTAACAAGTTCTTAAGCTTCTACTGTGTCTGGCTCCATGTTCGGCAGTAAATTTTGGCTATACTCATAATCAAATTTGCTATCCCCAAACATAAATCATATGTATTGTTATATCATCATTTTGTCATACTTGAACTACCGTTTTGCAACCCCACTCAATAAGATTTTATTTTATTTTCATCTTAATGACACACTGACGACTTGGCTTGGTTAAGGCTGAGGAGATACCAATATATTTAGTCATTTGTTTAAAATATTTAGATGTCACCTTTATGCCTAAGAATATGATTCCAAGGAGGCTTATAATAAGAAAAACACAATAAAACACAATAAACACAGTAAAAACGAAAATGGATTAACTATAAGCAGAAAAATATTTGCCACATATTTTTTTTCTAGCAATATAAACGGCAAGGAGAAAAATAACACACTGTGGCACACATTAACAGCCTTCTCTCCTGAAGGCTTTTCTAAAAAGTATCTTCTTGCCTATGGAAGGAGAGGAGAAGATGTCATTCAGGGCTCATCTACACCAAGCAGGATATTCCACTATGAAAGTGGTATATAAAAGGGAGGAGCCACACTCCTGATTTACAGCGGTATTGAAGTACATTGACAACTGTTGGGGCCCATTGACACATACCATATACTGCTTTCATAGTGTTATATCCTGCTTGGTGTAGATGTGTCAACGGGCCCCAACAGTTGTCAGTGTACTTCAGTACCACTATAAAGCAGTAGTGTAGATCCTGCAGTGCACTTCAACACTGCTAAAAAGCAGTAGTGTGGCTCCTGCCTTTTATATACCGCTTTCATAGTGGAATATCCTGCTTGGTGTAGATAAGTCCTCAGACCTCATTAGGAAGGGAATCCCAAGCCTTTGCTAGACCTAAGGTTTATCCCGGGATCGTCCCTGCCGGCTCCCGGGATCCCGTGTGTGTCATTTACATGAACAGGGATGACCCTGGGACAATCCCGGGATAAACCTTAGGACTAGCTATGGCCCCAGAAAAAGAGCAACACCAATGAGGTCTTGTCCCCCAGGAGACACCAACATCAGAGCCAACATCTGCAGTCATAGGTGTGTGCATCATATTTCATTAGATTGTGCAACCCAGGGAATTTTATTTACTTATGTATTTTTTAAAGGTGAACACTGATTGACTAACCAATCATAAAGGGCATTTTTATTCATTTATTTATTTAACACCACAGATACTGCCCTACTCTGAGTTCAGCTTGCCTGGCCAAGGGACAACCACTGCCAGTGAGGGGGGAGGGAATGAGGAGAATCCCAGCACTGGTGGCACTTTGTGGTGACACTAGCCGGAGGAGGGTCTTACGAGGCGATAATACCCTTCAGAGGCCCTCTTCCTAGCTTCTTTGAAATATGGCTTCCAGCAGAGACATTATTGCTTGAGATATTGGGGTGTCCCTGGACACTGCACACCCCTTGCACATGCCTATGTCTGCAGTCAAGATACCAATTAACTGTCAAAGCATTACATTTATGTTTACCCATTCCTAAATGGCATTGCAGGCAACCAGGATGATCAGGGGTCTGGAAACAAAGCCCTATGAAGAGAGACTGAAAGAACTGGGCATGTTTAGCCTGGAGAAGAGAAAATCGAGGGGAGACATGATAGCACTCTTCAAATACTTAAAAGGTTGTCACACAGAGGAGGGCCAGGATCTCTTCTCGGTCCTCCCAGAGTGCAGGACATGGAATAACAAGCTCAAGTTAAAGGAAGCCAGATTCCAGCAGGACATCAGGAAAAACTTCTTGACTGTTAGAGCAGTACAACAATGGAATCAGTTACCTAGGGAGGTTGTGGGCTCTCCCACACTAGAGGCCTTCAAGAAGCAGCTGGACAACCATCTGTCAGGGATGTTTTAGGGTGGATTCCTGCATTGAGCAGGGGGTTGGACTCGATGGTCTTGTAGGCCCCTTCCAACTCTGCTATTCTATGATTCTATGATTAGTCCCCTTCACACACACAAAACTGCCCAGAGAGCTTCGGCTATAGGGCGGTATATAAATGTAATAATAATAATAATAATAATAATAATAATAATAATAATAATAATAAAAAACCTCACAAGTTCAGTGAACCCAAGAAAAGTAGAGGACTGAAGGACATCTGGCCATGGCATCTGAGGTCTGCATATTTAGGTGATCATATAGGATGGGGCTTCTACTCTCTGCACAGCTTTACATGCATAGATGTCTATTTCACATGTTCAAGTCAATGTGTGCACATCAACAGTCATGGTGATATCAGAAGTGTTCAGTCATGGGGAAAGTTAATGAAAATTTTAAATGTGAAAGTTAGCATTTTAAATTAACTTCAGTTAATTTAAAAATTAAATATTTCCCCTTTCAACTAGTTCAATGGTTGGTTGAAAAGAAAGCAACTAGTTAAAAGTTAATTCATGAGAAACGTATGAAACATGAGTCCCATTCAGGCTTTCCTTAACCAGAGAGACTAAGGGCCTTGCTAGACCTGCCGGCTTAAGCCGGCAGGGAAGCGGGGCTGAGGCGCGCTACTGTTAGCGCGCCTCCCCCAGGCTTACAGACGGCGGCGACGCAGGGAGGACGGAAGCCCTGCGTCGTCCGCCATTTTTTTTTAAAAAAAAAGGGGCCGGGTGCGGCCCGAAGACAGTGGACAAGGTAAGGGGTTTTTTTTGCAATGCCAGGCATTGCCCGGGCTCGGGCGGCGCGCGGCGCGATCGCACCCACCCTCCCCCGTGCCACCCACCCTCCCAGCCTTCGCCCCCCCGCCGATGGGCACAGCGCTCCTATGAGCGCTGTGCCAGGTCTGCGGCTTTTCGCGGCTCCTCGCGAGTAAGCGAGGAGCCGCGAAAAGCTGCGGAAGTCCCTAGACGTTCCCCAGCTCCGGCCTGAGGCCGGAGCTGGGGAAAAGGCGCGCCATAAGCGGCCTGTCTCCGGATTCCCCTGTGCGTCATCTGGACGCACAGCAGGGAAGCCGGGACAGAAGGCGCGCTAAGGCCTCGTCTAGGAAGGCCCTAAATATGCAAAGAGCGAGAGAGTGTGCTAGCCTTACATCCTCAGTTGTCAGTTCCATCACCCTCTACTCATGGAGGGTGGAGCGACTTTCTTAAGAAGATCCTCCTGTATGCATGGAGGTTCTCCATGTGATTTTGAACACTGATTTTGCTCTACCACTGAGATACCGCCCTCTCCCCAACTGGGCTAACTTTTAACTGGATCACCCTTCGAACAGTGGACACTTTCAAAATAGAGGAAAAGTCCTCTGGCAGCCTTTCAAATAGAAGACTGTCCTCTGTAAATGAGGACACTCAGACACCTTTATATGTGCCTACAGTCTTGGGCCCTTTTGTTTACATGCATCATGAACCTACAGAACATTACCCATAGTTCTTCAGTAGTGGAAGTTTCCTAGAGGCCTGATTCTCCAGACTTTTATTAGAAGCAGATACACATGGCCAGTAATACTATCAGTATTAAAGAGAAAAGAGGCTTATTTCCTTTCACTGGTTTTACCTGTAGATCAAACCCACCTGATGAGATTATATGCATGTTTGCAGCATGAAGATTCTCAAGAAATGACAGAAATGTTTTTTTTAAAAAAAAAACAACGTAGATAATTATACAGTTAAAGGACCCAAAGTGTTTCTAGTAACAACTAATCCATCTAAGATTTTAGCTAAGAAGTGTGGCACACAGTCAGAAAAAGAATCCACAAACACCAAAAAAGAGAAAACCTTTAAGCCATTTAAAGCAATGTTAACTCTAAGAACCATAACTGAATAATTCATAGGAATAATGAAACACTCCCTCTTCTAGACTCTTCCACAGACTTCAAAGAGAAAATAAAATTACTCAAAAATCAGAAAACAGGAAGAAGACTTATAAACACTGATTTCACTGGTGACATGCTGAGAACCTCTGTGTATCTAATGTCAAGCTTTCTGGATGCCTTTCATATATACTATTAGCAGATTATATATATTCAGCTCCTGAATATAGCCATCAAATAATCATGTTTTCTAGTGGGATGCATGAGATGTTCTTGGAAGAAAAATATAAATCCTGTAATACTTGGTATCACTCAAAGTTTCTGTGGTCTGCTATGATGCCTATATAGTTTAAGAGTACTCAAAGTCCCAAAGAAGTAGAAATATATATATAATAACGAAAAGCTACCTAGTTTTATCAGAAATTTGTTCTTTGAAATAGGAACGGGTGAACTCACCCGCATCTGATCCACTGGATGCTTGCCCCACCACCCGTCAGATTAGGCAAGCGTTCTTTGAGGCCCGATGAGGCTGAACAAATGCTCGGCAACCATCCACCCTTGCTCCAGAAATTACTCATTCCCCCGCATTGCATATACGGGGCCTTTATGGCCACTGTTTAGTCAAAGGGGGCAAATATGTAATTTCAGGAGCCTCCATTGTGGCACTCAATGGAGGCTCCAGATAAGGGTGGACGATGGCTAAGCACTCGTGGGTGCCCAACTGGGTCCAAGGGGATAGATGTGAAAGAGTCCATTGGACCCCCGGGCTCAGATGGGCACCCACAAAATCCCTACTTTGAAAAACAGTAAATTTTAATATGGTGTTTTTATTCTTTTATTCTATTTGTTGTTCCCCTACCTGAAATCTTTTGGATGGGGAGTGGTATATAATTATTGTAAATAAATAAATAATAAAAAATAGTTCACAATTCTGAATTGCAGGAGATACCTGTGACAAAATGTTGCTATGTATTCTTCCTCCTGTTCAGGGTTCCAGTCAGCAATTCCAAGTTATTAGAAGGAGGGATGGTATATAACTATGCATATATATTTTTCTGGTCTATTCATTGTTTTACTAATCATGCACTTATTCACTGAATGACAGGGAACTCTGAAGGGTTACAAAGAAAATTGAGCTGTAAGGAAGCCCTGAATATTTCTATTATTCTCAACGCTTCTCCCCAAAATTGTCATTCAGGCGTGCTGAAGTAAATTTTAAAAAACTAAAGTAATAACAATGTGCTTTCAGTGACTATCAAGTGCCTTTTTCCCTCTGTGAAGAGGGACAGAATTCAACGTGCCAGATTGTAGAATGTACACAGGACTTTCTCTAAACCTTCCCTGAGAGCACCTTTCTGCATAGGTTCCCAAATGAAAATTGAGCAAACAAGTCAATGTACTGGGAGGCAGAAGAGAGTTTTAAATGGAAGGTTGGTAGCATGCATGAATATGCTCAAAATATTATATTCAGGGCTACCTGGAAAGGGTTAGGTTTCTATCATCATGCCTGCCTCTCTCTTTCTCTCTTTCATATGCAAACTATAGAAAATATTTTAAAAAAAATCTTATAGGACTTTTAAAAATATAAACATGAGTTGGAAACAAAGATATACTATTGCAGCATTCCCCCATAGTTAGGCAAAAGCTTTATTTGTACCAACCGAAATGCCATGAAAGTGTGCAAGCTTTCAAGTTCTCCAGAACTTTTCATCAGGCTAGATAGCATCATGAAGTCTGAAGAAGATTTTTGGAGAACTCATAAACTTGCACTCTTTTGTGGCATTTTGGCTGGTCCAAATAAAGGCACTGCCTAACCATGGAGATATCATCATAACCATTATCTTTCGAAATAGCTCTACAGTTAGAATTCACTGCCAAGCGCAGCAGAGAGTTTCTTTCGACATCTCCATCCAAAAGCGTATTTTCTTGGGGAAAGCTCCCTTCCTTTCATACTGACAGGGAAACAACAACAGTGAACAACTGTTCGACCAAAACGTTGTTCTGGGGATGGATTAAGTCAAGCAATATTTATCACAACTGCATCCAAGCTTATGTCTGCCCTCACCTAAATTTTCCATCCGTTCGAACTGTCAACCACCGATGTCAGCTTTATATTGTCTCTCAATACATATCAGAACTGACAACCATGTCAAAAAAACTGCTTTTTGACTGAGACAAATGGAGAGCTGGGTGAAGTGTCCTTAGTTATCCATTTCATGAACTTGCCACTGTACCTTTTTTCCTTCATGTCAAGTGATAGTCATAAACATTATCATTAACCAAGAAACCAGGCAGTAGCTGCTGCTGCTGCTGCTGTTTCTTATATGTTTTACTCTGTACAGCACCATGTACACTGATGGTGCTATATAAATAAATAATAATAATAATAATAATAATAATAATAATAATAATATGACTGTAATCTGCTTTTTTATTTTTATATATTTGTTGACAATTAAATATTAAAAGTATCCACCTAAAAATAATGCATGAATGAGGCAGCTATATTGTACAAGTAGACCTATCAAAATAACAGAATCAGTTGGAGCTTCCTTTCATACCTGTTGCTGTGTATTGTCAGAATTATATAAAAAAATCTTATTTAAAAATATGCTTAGGTGCTAACCCAGTTTTGGTTTGTGCTCAAGTGGAAAACACCTCCTCACTATTCCTGCTCCAAAATTTACCCACTAAAATACATATTTGGGTCATTTGTTCATTCAGAACCAGATTTGTATTGTTGCAAATTTGTCATTTGCATCCTGCTTGTGGGTTTCCTGTGGGTAGCTGTGTGAAAACAATACTGGACTAGATGGGCTCTTGGTCTGATCCAGCATGGTTCTTTCTACATTCTTATGATCATGCCTAAAATATTTTGCTCAAGAGCTGGCTCTAGGTTTTTGAGGGCCCTTGGGCAAGATATCCTCAATAGGGCCCCTCTCTCAGTGAATCTGCCATTGCTCCTGATTCTCTTTCTCATCATTGCTAACACTTGCTTGTTTGACAGGCAGAGAGGCAGTGAGGAAGTAAGCAACTGTTTCACCTTCTCACCATCTCTGTTGAACAAGGAACTTGCAATAGAGGAGGAGGAGGAGGAGGAGGAGGAGGAGGAGGAGGAGAAGAAGAAGAAGAGGAGGAGGAGGAGGAGGAGGAGGAGGGACTCCAGGGAGCTCTTTCAGTCGGTCGATGCTGGGATGTGGGCCATCAACAGCTGCCTGACCATGCCTACCATTGACACCAGCCCTGCAGCCAATTGTGCCCTGCACCTGCCCCAATCCATGTCAACGAGCATAGCACTTGAGGTCTGACAAGTTATTTTGGCACCCAAGGCATAAAATCCCACAAACACTTAAAAACATAGAATCATAGAATAGCAGAGTTGGAAGGGGCCTACAAGGCCATCAAGTCCAACCCCCTGCTCAATGCAGGAATCCACCCTAAAACATAATAACAAAAGGAGTGCCATGGTGGATCAGACCGAGGGTCCAGTCCAGCACTCTGTTCACACAGTGGCCAACCAGCTGTAGGCCAGGGCCCAACAAAGCAGAACATGGTGCAACAGCACCCTCTAGGGTGACCATATGAAAAGGAGGACAGGGCTCCTGTATCTTTAACAGTTGCATAGTAAAGGGAATTTCAGCAGGTGTCCTTTGTATATATGGAGATCCTGGTGAAATTCCCTCTTCATCACAGCAGTTAAAGCTGCAGGAGCTATACTAGAGTGACCAGATTTAAAAGAGGGCAGGACACCTGCAGCTTTAACTGGTGTGATGAAGAGGAAATTCCACCACGTTCTCCATATATACAAATGACACCTGCTGAAATTCCCTTTTCAATACAACTGTTAAAGATGCAGGATCCCTGTCCTCCTTTTCATATGGTCACCCTAGCACCCTCCTACCCATGTTCCCCAGCAACTGGTACAAACAGGTTTACTGCCTCTGATACAGGAAGTACCAGGGCTAGTAACTATTGATAGCCTTCTCCTCCAGGAATTTATCCAACCTCCTTTTAAAGCCATCCAAATTGGTGGCCATCACTACATCCTTTGTGTTAGTGAATTCCATAATTTATCTCTGCGCTGTGTGAAGAAGTACTTTTCTCTCTACCCACGACAGTAAAAATACAGTAAATAAAGACTGCATTCCCTGAGTTCAATTAGGAGAAATCTCATTGAATTCTAGAGTAGATAGGTCTAGGCTTGCTCTGTAAATCACGAATACTTTGCTGCCGTTTCATGACACCCAAATGGTGCTGCTTGAGTTGGCTGCCTTACTCTGCCTAATGAAAGGGCAAGACCCAGACTGGACTTAGAGAAAATACTTTGCTTCTTCAGTTCCTCTACTTCCTACTCTGTAGCTTGGTCCACACATACAGGAAACTGAAGTGGTTGGAGGCTAAAGTGGCAGAAACAACTGCCTCACTTCAGACAACAGATGGTGGATTTCAGGTCTGAATGCTCCTGTCTTAGTCTGGTGGTCCTGATCCTGTCAGGTCCCAGTTAAACCAGATCCCAGGATTACTAAAGTGAAGCAAAGGCACAAATGGATCAGTTCAACAGTTTAGTGAGTATATACAAGTGATAAATGGATGCAGAAAGAATAAGCCAAGAATGCTCACATCCCTTCAGTTGACAAAGCAGACCTTTGCCACAGCTGACTGTACACTGGTGTCCCCACAGCATATGAGATATTCCCCTAGGACCGGCAAGTTTCTCCTATTCCCTCTTGCAGCGAGGCCAAACAGCAAAGCCAGTAGGCTAGGAGCCTGTCATGACAAATACACTCCCTTGTCTCTTTCACTTCTCATGGGAGAGAAAAATGACATCTCAAAGAATGAGATCACTTTACATAGGCCAAGCCACAGTAGCTGTACTTGCTTGGTACCAATTAAGATGTGTGAGAGGTCAACTAAAAAGCTGCCCATTATATAAGAGGCCTACTTTGGATAGCTAAAGCCTGCTAAAATCTAGTCATTATGTTAAGCTCCACAAATCTCCATGCCTTCAAACAGCATATAGGACACTGTGCCAGTTCAAATCTGACTCCTCACCAGTTATTCTGGGGTCAAACCCACTACAGCTGTTTCATGGTCTGTTGCTTGAACCTCTGCAAACAGAAAATTTAATACAGCTGAGAGAAAGATCCTGACACAAATCTTTTCTTGTTTTCCTGTTGTTGTTTTGCTTTTCTCCCATTTGCAAGGAGTTTTTTTTTAATCTTTAAATGAAGGGAAGCATTCGAAAAGGTGGTCGAAGTCTAGAAGGGTATAGCCTCTTCCACCACCACCTCAGCACTCTACCATTTCCTACAGCTGCGTAGGTGGACCAGGCCCGTGACACCAGCATTATTATATCATTCTTTACAAACACTGCATTCATAATCACACACACACGAGGCAATTTGTGGGGTGAACGGGGAGGGAAGCATGCTAAATGATAAAAGTCTGACATTTGAGCAAAAGCCTTTATCAAAGAATGATTTAATACCATGTTTACCAGCGGAGCAGCCACAGGCCTAAGTTGCTATGGAAACAGACAGAATTCCAATAATATTAAGCAATAGTGTATCTATTATAGCAATACATTAATAATGCTCTAGTAAAGGGTCACTTGAAATTTCATTTACACAGTTCCATTTTAACTAGCAAAGCAAACAATATAAAGGCCAGGAAATTACCACTACAAATGAACAGCAGCCTTAAATTACTTATTTTGTTTGTGAACATACCAATTTACTCAACTATTAGAATGAATGGATTGCTTACACACACACACACACATGCCCAAAGGGTTTTAAAATTGCATATGTGTGAGAGCTTCAAAAGCTGTATTGTGATTTCATGTTTGATGGACTATGTTCTGTCCCTTCTGTCCATATACTACATACCGGAGCAACATAAGGCCAAATTAGATGTGTGAGGCATCTGCATGTATCTTAAGCAGGGGTGGGCAACTTTGGGGGCTCTGGGGGAGTTCAACCCACCCACCTTGAACTCCCCCAGAGGCTGCACTGCCACCATACTGCCAAATTTCAGCAGCAACAAAACAATCAGTGGTTTGCTGTGAAATGTCAGAAAACTGCTGATTGGGCAATTATTTTGTCACTACAGCAAATTTGGGGGTACTGATGGGGGTTGTGGGGGCACTTAAGGATGGGGCATGTTGCCCACTTCTGGTCATGTGTTTGTCCTATTCATATATAAAGCAGAAGCAGGAGGGGAGTAATGGGCACAAGTTACAGGAAGCCAGATTCTGGCTGGACATCAGGAAAAACTTTGTGACTGTTAGTGCAGTACGACAATGGAATCAGTTACCGAGGGAGGTTGTGGGCTCTCCCACACTAGAGGCATTCAAGAGGCAGCTGGACAACCTTCTGTCAGGGATGCTTTAGGATGGATTCCTGCACTGAACAGGAGGTTGGACTCCATGGCTTTATAGGCCCCTTCCAACTCTACTATTCTATGATTCTAGAATTCTACTCGTTATACATATAGGAGTACTGGGGGGAGGGGGCAATGAAACTTTCAGGTGGCTAAAAAGTGGAGGAATTGTCACCGAATCTAAATCCAGGATATTTTGTTTTATTAGTGTGTGTGTGCGTGTGTGTATGTAGAATAATTCCCCCTTAGAGAGTTCCCTGATTTTCCTTAGAAAATGGTCGCCCAGCATGCTCATTCTCAGCAAAAGAGCCCAGAGCTTGAAGATCTTGTTCCGTGCTAATCAACCACACACCTAAAAACTAGGGCCTCCGCTGGACTTCAAAGAAGCCTTCCTTAGGTGATTACAGGTGCACCAACACAGCTGCCTGAGAAGACGGGTAGACTCACAATCCCATCCTGCAAATCCTATCTTGAGAGAACAGATCTATAGTCTGCACTCCATTCAAGTCACACTATTATAGCAAGGACTAGCTCACACGTTTCAGTTCATTGGACTGTGCAGCTTTTATCGGTAGTGGCATAGTGCCACTAAGAATAGACTAAGTTTAATGGCTGCTGCAGAACCAACAGACAACGACAAGACACTGTTCTTTTTCTTGCTTCCTTTTTCTGGCTTTTTAAAAGACTGTGGGTTTGTTTTTGTTTTTTAACCATTCGAGAAATCAGAACCCATTTCCACCAGGGTCAAGCCAAAACCATCCACGTGGTTTCGGTATCGATTAAAAATCTCTTGTTTTTCATAGTGTCTTGGGACTCTTTGCTCTTTTGCATTCCAAGTCCTAAGAGGAAACACTGCTCCTAAGAGCTGTGTGGAATGCCTCAAAGGGCAGTTTACAGCTTTTTGGTGCCATGTCATTCCTCAGTGAGTCTACAGGCCAAGCTCAGCCCCAGCTCTTCCTTTCCACAGAACTTGCATAGAGGGTTGATGATTTGTTTTCCTTTCTTTTATGTAGAGTTTGACACACACAAAAGCAAAGTATGCAACAATTCAAAGGAGCCCTAATTTCCACAACGTCTACGATGCCACATTCTCAACTCCACCGGTAAAAATGAATCCCACTGTATCTTTTACTGAACCTTTTGCAGCAGAGAGCAAGATGGGAAGAACAGCCTACTCCATAAGCTCAGCGGAGACTCAAACTGCATCTGGCTCCTCATGTTGTGAACCATTTCTAGCCTGCTGCTCTAGGTTCACAGAGCTGGAGGGAAGCACACTCTGACCTCTGCCACCAGCCAGAAGATATAAGAAATGCCAGGCTGGATCAGACCAAGGGTCCATCTAGTCCAACATTATGTTCACACAGTGGCCAATCAGCTGTCGCCCAGGGACCCACAAGCAGGACATTGTGCAACAGTACCTTCCCACCCATATGCCCCAGCAACTGGTGTATATAAGCTTACTGCCTCTGATACTGGAGATAGGAAATACACATCAGGACTAGTAGCCTTCTCTCCAGGAATTTAGTCAAACCCCTTTTAAAGCCATCCAAATTTGTGGCCATCACTACATCTTGTTGTACTGAAATCCATCGTTGAACTATGCACTGTGTGAAGAAGTCCTTCCTTTGATCTGTCCTGGAACTCCCACAAATCCCTTTTTCTCTCTCAAAACCCAGATCTTCTACTTTTGCCTATGTGATGTTGCTCACCTCTTGAATGATCTGAGCCTCGGTCTTCAACCCACTAGAACGATTTTGGATTGACTGCCTGATTAGCTTTGATGTGGTCATATATGCATACTGCAAAGAAACTGGAGTTGTGAGTTCAAGCCCTCTGACGGAAAATGAGATGAACAAGTCCCCAAATACATTTAGGGAAGACACCATAACTCAGTGATAGAGAACTAACACACAAACACCTCCTTCCCTTCACCAAGGAGGACAAAGGGAGACCCTTCTTTCTTGGCAGGAAAGAAAGGGCTCATCTACACCAAGCTGGATATTGCACTATGAAAACAGTATGAAAGTGTTATAAAAGGCAGGAGCTCCACTACTGCTTTATAGCGGTATTGAAATGCACTGCATTTCAATACATTACTCTTGCCTAGCCCTGCAATAGATGGGAGTGATTTGACTTCAGCTGATAGAACCAATGAGCACCTTTTTATTATGAATGACTTACCAGCTAGCAAAACAACATGCTGATGAATCCCCGGGGTGGGGTGGGGGAATATAATCTTTGCCCATTACAAGGATAGCAGCTGAAAGTATAAATTTTCAAGTGAATTGCTTTCCTTACCAGAGGCTCTGCAGATTGTCAAATAACATCTTGACTACAAATGAGTCATCTTCTGCACAACCATAAAAAAAACACCAACCAAGTCAGCTTCAAGATTAAATGTAGATGGCCAACATCATCTATTAAATGAAATGTTTATTGCCCTTTACTTGAAATCCTTGGGGTAAATGATAAACTTGGTAGGGATTTCTTTTTAATCCCTCTGAAAGTTATTTACTGTCCCACGCTCTCAAAAAATAATTCATAAGCATTTCTAAAAAAGAGAACAGCTGATGACTCCACTTTATCTTCATAGCTATTAAGATACAGAAAACCAATAGACATTTCCATGTGAACCTCTTTAAAAAGGATATCCACTTTAACGATGTCCATGTTGTCACAATGTGTCACAGGTCTACTTGCAGCCTGCTGATTTTCTGGTTTCAAATATTTAAACACTGATTACATTCCTGACATTTCAAAGGCTGTCCGGAACAGCCTTTATCAACATAGATCAAGACAATTAATTGCAGAAAGATTTATGAACACCCACATTCCAGCGTCTGAACAAATAGAAATCACCCCATTTATTTATGTATTCCCGGTAAAAGCAGGTTTCATAATATTCCAAGGTTGATTTGTTTTAAAATGTCACTGCTTGCCTACTAGAGAAAGCATGAAAAGATTTGACAGTTAATGCAACATGTAACTTTTTAAAGAGACGTCTCTTCAAGGAACACAATTGATATTCATTGCCTCAACATGTTTGAGAATACCGTTATTGGTATTTGTTTGGTTTAAAAGGAAAAAAAATAAGGACAAGGTATTTTAAAGGGTGACTCATCCCTACCTTGAGGCATACATATGGGGGCAACTTGCATTTTAAATTTCCTCTGATGTCTGGACATTGATAACCATCAATTACAGGAAAAGATTACAAAATCCTGCTCCGGTGATGTTGCTGTGGTCTGTGGTGAGGAATTTAAAAGTCCCAAATGTTGAAGCCTTTCCTTGTAAGGGAAGAAATCAGGTCTCCTGGTGGCTGCCTACATGCAGGAAAAGCCCCGTGGTCACTGTGGATCTGCACCAAGTCGGTTAGACAACACAAGCAGAGCTTCACTGGCACCATGGGGCTTCCCTGCGATGCTGCAATTTGAAAAAACCCGACTTTTTCAAAGGGAGCGCCATCAACATGGCCCTTCTGCCATGTAACATTGCTCTGCAGCCAATCCGGGGTCAACCTGGGACTGAGGCCTGGTGGAAGGCCACCAATGATTGGTTGCCTTCCACCAGGAAGATGGCAGTGAAGGCTCAAGGATCTGGATGGCTGCCCAGAAACCCCACGCTCCCTCCTCGGTGTTGGGATTACCTGACACTGCCCCAGGAGAAGGAAAGTGTGGGTTTGAAGAGGGGGGCAGGGCCAACCCGGTGCCAGTGGCTAGTGTTGGACTGGGAGTCGGGAAATCCAGGTTCTAGTCCCCACCTGCCCATGGAAACCTACTGGGTGACTTTGGGCCAGTCACAGACTCTCAGCCCAACCTACCTCACTGGGTTGTTGTTTTGAGGATAAAATGGAGAGGAGGAGGATTATGGGTTCCTTGGAGGAAAAAAGGTGGGATATAAATGCAATAAAATAAATAAATAAATAAATTTGCTCCTTGGACATCTATGTCCTAAGTCCATACCCTTTTATCCTCCAAATGCTCAACTCCATTGTGACAAGACTGATCTCAACAGTTCCACTGACTTCTCTCACCACCCAACACTGACTGCAAGTCCTTAGGGTTGGATCTAGACTTGATTCCAATGATTAAACTACATCCAACAGACTTGTGTTAACAGAGTATTAGGTTTGACAACAGGCATGGATGTATTGGATTTGCATCATTTTGCATGTCATGATGAACTTCCATCACTTATTGGTTTGGTTATCCATGGCCATTGATACTCTGAGTAATCTGTGACATAGCCAGGTTAGAACAAACAAAATCAGCCATGAGTTGTTTCAATACAATAATGCCAAGTCTATTAATTGAAGTTTGCTAGTGGAAAGGTTTGCTATAAAATGGTACGCCGCTCTTACTGCCTTATATGATACCACTGTTTGTTGAACAAAGCAAATTCAGCAATAGAAATATATTTGTTGACACCTTCTGGACCTTTTCTAATTTCAAAATGCTGAAGTCTTTGTAGGTGACACAACCCGCTTTGTCAGATATTGAGGTTGATATCGGGTGGTCAAAGCCAAAAATTCACTTAAAACCTGACCAGAAGGAAGCTTTCTTAAATGGGGCAATAATAGTACAAGTTATGCATATTCTTTATGATGTGCATAGAAGCTATACTTTCTGGTAAGCCATTCTAAGGATTGTGCACAACCTAGGGGTGGGCAAACCCTCCCACACCTGCCGCACACCGGACCCCCACTGTTTACGTGACCCTGGTGGGCATGCAAGGTGAGCTGCCAGACAGTCCATAGCACCCAGCAAGCTGCGCATGGCATTTCTTCCTTCCCACGAGCACCATTTTCAGAAAGTGGCAGCTAAGCTTTTTCCGTAAATCTCCGTTTTGTGCAAAATGGTGGCCATAAATGGCCCACCATTTATGGCCCCACTGAGCGCGATCCTGAACCAGACATCCCCCAACATCCGTACTTGTACTATGGAAACTGTACCACTGGATAAGTTGTGCGCAGTGCCCAGCACTTGGTGACATTGCTAAGTATAAGAAAGATATATTATGCAATCTCAAGAGAAACCAGAGTATATTAGTAAATGCAGTAACGGCTTATCATAAGCGAGTTGAGAAATGAAAGCTCCTACAGGGGACAAGGAAAATTCCCGACTATGTTTAGCAGAAAGGCATCTGTGAATATGCCATGACCAACACCTGCAGAATAGTAATTATGACTCACTAGAGTCATCATATATGTTAATTGCCTTAGCATGAACTGATCTGTTTTCTTTCTGTTGAATGAGGTTTCAAAATGTAAATAATATGTAAATGTAAATAAATAATATGATGAAGAAAAAGGATGTAACTAGCTATTAATGCTTCACTGTAGGAAACATATCACACAAATGTTTTCCCCTTAAGCTGAGAACTTTGGCTTTATCCTAAGCCAGGAACAAAGTGTTCCTGGATCAAAACCATAACCCAAGCTGGAGGGGAGGCTGCAAGAATACAAATTGAATCCTTACAACCTGAACCTGCCACACTCTGACCATAGTAAGTTTCCCTAATCTTGCAAATGATGGGCTTGCTACAGGCAAAGCTAAGCATTTTTAAGTAGCAGCTCTGAACCAAAATTTCTCTTAGGAACTTATTTGGTGAAAAGGAGAAGGGGAGTTTCAGGAAACTAACACCAACTCAACTTTTTTTTGCCACCATCACATCACCAAAATGCCACCCCAACGGTGCAGCAGGTGGAAAGGTTCATCTTCACTTATCCCTACTTTTAAGTATTAATGCTTTCAGTGGGAGAGATTTAATCATGTCCTCCATTCTCTAACTAAAATCAATGCAACTTAAAGTTATTTAACTTTGGCACGACCTTGCCTGATATATAAACGAGCTTCAAGCCAGTGCGGTGTAGTGGCTAAGGTGTTGGACTGGGAGTCGGGAGATCCGGGTTCTAGTCCTCACTCGGCCATGGAAACCCACTGGTTGACTTTGGGACAGTCAGAAACTCTCAGCCCAACCTACCTCACAGGGTTGTTGTTGTGAGAATAAAATGGAGTGGAGGAGGAGGAGGATGAACCCAAGTGCTTTCGATTCATTGGATGGGGGGGGGGAAAGGCTGGATATAAATGCAATCATTATCATCATCAAGAGATTAATCAACTAAGTTTTAGTTGATTAACTGGTATGGGAAAATTTGAAATCTAAGGATTCAAAGGCATGCTTGATTATTTTTCATGTGTCACTGTTAAAGGGAATGAAAAAGATAATGTTAAAGATACAGGGCAGTACTCAATAAGACATGGATGCTGACGTGTTGCACTAGTGTAAAATAACAACAACCTTCTAGTACAATGCCAATAGTGTTGGCATCATGGAATTCCCCCCAAAAATTGTTCCACCAGCTAACAGTACTGGCAGTGTGCTGAAGTTCCCTTATACTAGCCAATGACCATATTCAGACAACACACTAAGCCATGGTGGTTAAGTATTTTGAGCTAAACATTATGGCTTAGGGTGTCATGTGAACCATGACTTAGCATGGCGTGTGGACCATTCCTAACCATGGTGGCTACATGACCATGATTTAAACACATTCACTAGCATTTGCTGCAAATGGACTAGTGGCCTAACCATGGCTTAGTGTGTTGTCTGAACAGGGCCAATGTAATTTACTCATGTCTTCTTAGAAACTGCCCAGACTTTCCTTCTAATCCTCACCTACACTGAAGTTTCAGTAATGTTCAGATTTATTGAAATGTGCTTCGAAGGCAGATCATTAATGAAACGAAACTCCTTTAGTTGGTTAACACACACACACACACACACACACACACACACACACACAGAGAGAGAGAGAGAGAGAGAGAGAGAGAGAGAGAGAGAGAGAGAGAGAGAGAGAGAGAATGACTTGATCCTCTAGCTATATCCCTGTCTACCACCACCCTTCCCTGGTTTGCAAAATAATCAGGATTGACAGCTAAAACTCTGAAACAGAATTCTGATCTAGTCACATTTTTAAAGGAAAGTTTCCACCACACTTCAGATACTTACTGATGTGAATTGGGGCGGGCTTGCGCTGCCTATCATTTATTTCACATGACCTCATTTTCCCCGCCTGCATCCGCAAAAGAAACACCTATTCTGTTAATTCATTCACGACGCCTGTACAGCTTCCTTCCTTCCTTCAATTTCCACCCAATGTGAGCTACCAGATTCTTTACGCACGATGCCCGTCCTGACACATCCTTTTTAATGCAAGGCTTTGAGGTGTCATAGTAATTTACCTGTCAGGCTTCTTACTGCTGAACTATCTCAGATATTTCCAATCCCTCAGATGCGATAGTGGCACTTTCATAATGCCACCGGTTTTCTGCTTCCTGGCTATGACAATATTATCAGCAGTAATAAAAGCTTTTAACACACATACACAAGATTCTTCTCCTGGACCTCATGCAGTGTGGGATGCCCTAATCTCCCAATCCCGGTCTTCCATTCTCTTCATCACCTGCACTGCAACCCGAAATTGTTACGCTCATCTAGTTTGCTGCTCCTAAAGCAATATCACTCAGTTATTAATAGAAAATACAGAAACTCATAATTTATGTTTAATTGAAAGCCTTAGTTACAGTATTATGCCGAAAAATCAAGCTGTCTTTCTATAACACGGATACACTTGTTTCCTGTCTTACAAAGGGAGATGCCGCCACCCAGTGGAAAAAAGGCAACTAAACCCCTGTGAGGTAGTCAATAATAAACCCAGTCTCAATTTGCAGAAATCCCCCGTTGGGTCCTGACCTTGATGCATTTCCCAACAAAGAGTTATTTTGATTTGCAGTCAGTGGTCTGTTTGTATTAAAGAGAGCGGGGTGAACGCTAATCAAAAATTCATTTCAAAGCACAACAAGTGAAGGGCAATTTTCATAGATCTGTGCATGGACAAATAGGGTATTGTGATTGTATCTTAAAGATAATTGCCTTCAATTTAAGCCTCGGGGTTCTGCATCATAAATTTGTTTTGCAATGCAAAGGTGTAAAATTTAAATATTAGCGCTTAGCCACAATTAAAACCTGCAAATCATTGCTGTTGTTAGCAGCGGTAGCAGATCAGAGAAACAACTGTGTCTGCTCTCTGGCAGTACATCAATGGTTGTACCAGATGCAGGAAGAGTGTTTTAAAAGTTATCTTTATGTGTTTAATGGAAACGAGTGGGGGGGGGTTACCTATTCAAATAGCTAAATAAATAAAATGGCAACTCAACACACACACACACTTCTATGGATACATATATTTTTCAAACAGCAATTTCCAACAAGCCGACCCATTTATGCTAGCAGTGTGGAGCCAGGGGGTGGACATAGGGGACAGGAAGGAATAAATGCACACAAAGAAAGGAGTGGGATTAATGTTTTAACACAAAAAGGCAGAATATTCTCAGGACTTTCAGCAATAAAGTTGTTTACAGCATCATAAGAACATAAGACAAGCCCTGCTGGATCAAACCAAGAGTCTATCAAGTCCAGCATTCTGTTCACACAGTGGCTAGCCAGCTGTTGACCAGGAACTCACCAGCAGAACATGGTGCAACAGCACCCGCCCACCCATGTTTCTCAGCAACTGGTGTACATAGGCTAACTAGGATCCTTAGATTATTCTCTCTTTCTGTGTTCAGCTCGGATGGCTACGCACCTTGGATTAATATTTGGCCACAACTTTTACTTGGTTACAGCTACAACACCTTACATGAATAGAGACAGCATACACTGATGCCTGAGCCCTTCCTCCATCCTGGATGTGAGGCTAGCCCCATACTAGGTTGGGCCTTAAAGCCACGACCCCAAGACCCTTTATGAGGAGCCCCTTGAGGGGAGTGTCCCCCATTAACCCCTCCACCTGGATCTAGCTGCCCAACGCTTCCAGTACTGACCTGGAAAGCTGTTGCAAGAGCGAAGAAATGTAATGAGTAATTGTTTTCCAAAACACTGATGGGAAACCCCCATGCTGCTGTGCCAATCGCACAGGAGGGTAAAAGCCCTTCCCAGCCCTGTAAGCGGCAGCTAATCTTTTGTCCACGGCAAAGCAAAACAGTGTATTAGACAGTGGGATAGGGTTCAGCAACAGCACAGCCAAAGGTGGGGGGCAGGGCCTCTGTTTGAGTCCAGGAGCAGACCAGATGGAGTGAGTTTTCCTTCCAGTCTGCCCAGAAGCCCCACACCCAAAAGTCCATGGGGCAGTGCCTAGACTCAGCTGTGGTGGCGGGAAACCATGGGCCAGTTGTACCAAACCATAGGTCACAGCCTCTTTCTCCTGGCTCACATGTGGGCATGAAGGGGAGTGCCCTTCAAACTCAGGAAGCCACGCCTCTCAGGAGGGCGGGCTATTTAGGCATCACCAAAAGAGAGGCCCAAATAGGACACGGATTTGCATAACTTTT